>NC_092864.1:3011168-3042554 GCF_032062135.1 Pyxicephalus adspersus | reverse complement strand
TACATTTAAATGTGATACTTCTCGTTTTTGATCCTAAAGATTACTGATGGATAAATCACATTCTGTAGTGTGAATACAGAAATACAGAACCTACCTCCGGACATGATGGTACCCCAGCCGGTGACCCAGCAGTACTGCCCTGAAGGAAAGTCCACATTGGCTGTAGGTAGACAGACAGGGAGGATGTAATCGGTGTAATTAATTGGAGTCTTCAGTTGTATGAGGCTGATGTCCCCCAATGAGCCTATGCTTGTGAATCTTGGATTCTTTATGATAGTTTTCACCCCAACATAAATCTGCTGGGAATTTGCATAGGAAAGTTGGTAACAGCCCAGGCAGACGGTGAGTGTGGAGGTTGTCACAGAACTGTAATATCAAGAAATAAATACAAAAAAAAATTACCAAATATTTTTACAGAACATTTGCTGGAAGCCCATTGAGCCGTGACTTCATATTTTTTTGAGGTCACATGACAAAGGTAGACAACTGGAGTCCCAGAACAATGTCATACCAATAGATTAGCCATCACCAACCTGATAATACAGTGGGCAGCAGAGACCACCCACGATTCACTGATGAGGGATCCACCGCAGAAGTGTCGCCCACTGAGTTGCAAACTCACTTGCCATGGCCATTTCCCCACCTGGGCGTTCTGCCCTCCCATAATCCGATTGGCCACCTGAGGCTTTCCGCATTCTGCAGAGATGAAGAACAACTGCAAATAATCTCCATGTAGGTTGGATCTTTATTTCTTTATATGGGTGATGAATAATATTGATTTAATACACTTCTGTAATGTCATTGCAGGAAATGCCTGGAAAGAAGACCTGGGCTAAGTGGCACCGATTCAATTCAGGGTGTCTGATAGAATAGGGATGGAAGCATCCCATTTCATGAAGCCCTCTTCTTCTATGACCATGCTCTTATCACTGATATTTGAATTTTTCTCCTTTATTGATGTGTTATTGGACTCAAAGCTGCATTCATTTGTATTTTCACATCTTCCTAGGGTTCAGATTTAACTATTAAAAATTTCAGCACATTTCTTTATTTTAACTTGAAGATTCACATTCTTTTTTACCTCTTTATAGACCAGGAATTCTGCATGTGCTTATTGTTTACCTAGAAAATACACTTTTCTCCCAATAAAAATACTGTAAATTCACACTGTAAAGGTTGAAAATACCTTATCTGGCCACTAGTGGGAGCAGCTTAACCTTGACATTAAGGGGTATCAGGGTCCAACATTACTTCTTTATTGCACTTTATCTGCTGCATACTGGATTGTAGGGGTACATCAATGAAGGTTAAGGCGTAAACATTGGCGCTCTTAAGAAAGAACATTATGGCCCTTGATTGGTCAAAAATTATGTGCCTATCAGTGATTTCCTTAGCTTTATAAAATATATGTAAATGTATGTCTCTGAGATGTATGTGACATGAGCACAACACAAAATGCTTCTAGTGTTAAAACTAAAGCTAAAGTGCTGAAGCCCCACGTGTCTCCATAGGGGTGTTATGATGTGCATATGTATATAAATATATATATATATATATTATATATATGTTATTTTCTCTTGGCCACTATTATATGTTAAGACTCCCTTTACTTATATATGTATCTATATTTCTTTCTTAATAATTAGCTGGATGTGGTCAATTTATGACACAGAATTTACATTTTAAATTGTAACCTATTGCAACTTTTACAAACTATATTTCTTGGAAGGGATCATCAGTGAGTATTACTTTTTTTTTACGTCTATACAATTGATATTCACTTACTGTTGAATTACTGATTGCTTATATAATTTTTATTACTAGTTTTACCTAGACCTTGTTATCTATATAATTAATTCCTGAAGAAGCAGCTACAATGCTGCAAAACGCGTTGAATGGAATTTTTTCCCTCTAACGGAATAATGGATCATTAGATATATTCCAGAGGGGCAATTCCTTTATTTATTTGATGATTGTAAGGACTAGATCAATCTACCTTGTAAGAAAACACAGTGCACCAGTACCTGTTTTTATTATGTATTGTTTCAGAATTTTGTGTATAATAAAATTTGTTGTGTTTTAGTATCTAGCCCTTTAAGTCCCAAAGTCTTGAACTCTTTTGTTCAAAAAAATCATTTTGCATGTTATTACCCAGTCATAGCTAACCCAAGTGGCAAGTAACTACCCAACCCTTGCCAACTCTACCAACACGTGATTACCCAATTCCAGCTAACTCTAGTGGCAAGCGATTATTCAATCCAGCAAACCTTACCAGTAACTTCTTAGGAAACACGGCTAATCCTACTGATACGTGATAACCCAACTGTAGATAACCCTTCCAGCAATGGATTACCCTTAGCTAACCTTGGGGCATGTGACTGGAATTTTATTTTACTAGTTTCTAGGTGTTCTGGTAAATGTCTGCATTGGGTTGCTTCTGTAAATAACTTCCTTGTATGATTTACTGTAAATTGTTTGGAACTGCTGCTAATTTTTTTCCGCATTCAAGCCCTCTGGTATTTCAAATATTTCCTTTGGGGCTTAGTTGCCGATCATAAAAGAATGATATCCTAATATACAGTTTTTGTTTAATGAAACATAAAATACATTTTATTATTCCTATAATTATAAAAAAAAAATTACTGCTTTTTGTAAACTAAAACGAGAACATTTGAATAACCCTTTTTAATGACATCTATAATCAAATCGATTTCAATGCCTTTTAACGTTCAAGGATATAATATCATCATTATCAGCCTTGTAATCATGTAGATGAAAAGCAAATTAAAATATAAAACTCATCATGATAGCAAAATAAAAATATAGCTTAGTATCCCCCCCACACACACTTTTATCATGTTACAAATACAGTAAAGATATATCAATATATCACACTTACCTATAGCAGCCTTTACAGTCCCAGGTGCCCCTATGAACAAAATAAGAATACAAACTTTGAAAGAACTCTTTTGCTTTTATAAGGTTATCTGGAAATTGTAAAAAATAAATGCTTCAAACTATTCTGCGATTTTGTTTTCTATTAATAAAATTATTAAAATAATTGATTTTCAAGCACTTTATAATAGCTGGCACTATAAGAATTAGTAACACTTTCATATGTGTACCTTCAGATTTAAATTCAGCAGTCAGCAAATTACATTTATCCATAGACCCCTTATAAGTATAGGTCACCCATGACACCAGTAAGAGTCCCTGACACTGTAGAGGGAAGTCCCTGGTTTTGTCTTAAGAAAAAGGTCCTTGTAACTTTTGGGGACACATTTGGACAAAATAATGCACTACAAAAATATGAAGTGAGTGTCCCAAATGCATTGGATTCCAGCTCCCCGTACCCCCTGTTATTCTGTAAATTGGGACCCTGTTTTTTCCTTTCCTAAAGCTTGCCCTAAGATTTGTCTTAAAGAGGGGTCTTTGGACTTGGTTTTAGTGGGAGGTCTCCAGTCTTTTGTTAAGCAGGAAGTTTGAAGAAGGAAGTCATGAATTAGCAGGGAAATCCATGGTCTTGACTTAGGAGAGTGGTCCTCAGTCTTTGATTAAGTAGTAGTTTCCAATTTTGAGAATGGTTGCAGTCGTGTTATAGGTCCCCAGTCTTGTCTTAAGATGGAGGTCTTTAGTTTTGGGAAGTCCCCAGTTTTGTTTTAAGAGGAAGGGTCCTTAATAATAAATTAAGAGGTACTTTCCCAGTCCCCAGTCTTGTCCTTAGTGTAGGGGGGTCTATATTCCTGACGTAAGTGGGAGGTCCTTGGTTTTGACTTAAGGTCTGTTAAGTCCTGTCGTACGAGTAAGATCTTTGATCTTTGCTTAAGTGGGGTTCCCTCCATCTTATCCTAAGAAGTAGGTCCCCATTTTGTGTTCAGAAAGAGATTGCCAGCATAAAAGGGTGGCTTGCAATCTATTCTCAAGATGGAGGTTCTCAGTCTTGACCTAAGAAGGAGGTCTTTAATCTTGTCTTATGGCAGGGGTCCCCATCTTGTCTTAAGAAGAAGGTCCTAGGTACTGTGTTAGATAGGAGGTCTTTAGTTTTGGGTTAAGTTAACTGTCTGCCACCCTATGCTAAAAATAAGGTCCTGTTTTTTCTTGGGGGGTACCCAGTCTTGTCTTAAGAGGAAGGACCCTGTCTTGTTTTAAGTTGCTCGTCAAAAGTGCTTGTTACATTGGCAGAAACAGAACACATTGTGTCCAGTGCTTCCAGCACTTCCAGGAGCCCATCACTAATACTGATAATACCACTAATACCCCTAATACTTATAATACTCTGTGTGAGCACCCTGCTTTTTGAATAATGAAATGGTTCTTACCCAGGAGGAAAAACATCCACAGAACACTCTGCAGGAACATTCTGCTGGTGACTCTTCTCTGATATGACCCCCTAGCTGTGGCTGTGCACTAGTAAGTCAGGTGAATGCAGGACAGCCAGTTTTATACCTGCAACATGCGACAGCAATATTTCCCTAAAGTCTGTAAAGAGATTTGTTTCCTCCTTACCATAAATGGCATGCAGTATGTAATGTCACCAAATCTTTGCACTGTCATCACCTGTCCTGCCTTGAGGAGCACAGTTCTGCACAGTCACAGGTAGGGCATATTTGCATATTTTAACACCACCAACAGATTAGTTGACTAACAACCCCCCAATGCTCACCACTGCATCTGAATTGCGAATCTGGAAATTTTACACACTTTCAAGTCTAGAGCCAAGTCTAGAGCTACACTTTCGAGTCACTAGCCAAGTTAAAACCAAGTGGCCCGGACCATTTCTTCTATATGAGTGTCTATATGCATCAGTTATTTTACAGTGGACAGCAGCAGGTGGCTCTTTCATTACCTAACTCATTCATTCCTAATTAGCAGCCCCAGGTGAGACATTGGTCCTGATTCATCAATGAAATCCGCGCTCACTGGATGCACGTAGGTTGGCGCTTCCAGCGAGATGGTTTCCTGTGGTCTGGAGTTGAGTGCGCTCCTACACTCGCCCCTCACTGCCAGCCGGATTCCTGCCTTGATAATAATGAGCAATAGGGGTCGCGAATCTGCCAATTAAGGCGATTAGATTTCAGCTGCGCGATTAAGGAGGATCTGTTAAGCTCAATGGTGAGATCATAGCAATTAATAGAAAAGAGAACCGGTCCAAGGACTGACCCTTGGGGAACACCAACATGGAGGAGAGTGGGGGAGGGGGAATTACCATGGAAAGAAACATGAAAGGAGCGGTCAGACAGATAGGAAGCAAACCAAGAGAGAGCAGCGTCACT
Organism: Pyxicephalus adspersus; assembly: GCF_032062135.1. Lineage (NCBI taxonomy): Eukaryota > Metazoa > Chordata > Amphibia > Anura > Pyxicephalidae > Pyxicephalus > Pyxicephalus adspersus. The sequence goes on along the minus strand of NC_092864.1, from coordinate 3,037,281 downwards.
GATACGAATGGAGCCATGATTTGTATTAGAAGGGGGAGATAACAGAGGAAATGGGAAGGAGCAGGGAAAAGTTGAGACTTTAGTAAGGGATGTTTCAGTGGAATGGGCAGCTCACCAGACTGGAGGGGGTCAAGGAGAGAGTTGGTGCTCAGGTAATGGGGGAAGTGTAAAAAATTTGGAAACATAAGGGAGAAGTGATACCTGAGGCAAAACTTTTTTTGGAAGTGAACTCTTTGTACAAATGTTTTCTTTTCAACCCTATTGTGTTTGGAAGCAAGAAAAAAAGAAAGCATGTGGAGAACCATAGCTTACTGTTGAGTGGCTGATCCTTTATTGTCCCCTTCATGATCTAAAGGAGGTTTACTGTTATCTAAGTCTTGCTGCCAGTGCAGTGGTGGGTGCAGACTTGGCAGGTGTCCTGAAGTTACAAGATTTCATTCAGTTTAGGTGCAGACAGGTTACATATATGTATCTAAACTCTGCCTGTTTGTTCAAAAGTTTTCACAATTACTACCCTGTAGATCAGGATATGTATTTATATAGTTACAAATGGAGCTGAGACTTTTGTTTTGCAATAATCATTGCATGCCTACTGTCTTGTGTTTTATTTTGCATGAAGTCTCTAAAGCCTTATTTTTTTCTGCATACTATTTCATTGCTAATCTGTAAAACACATCATTAAAAATAGACTGACTTTTGGTGCCTGTGTGTAATATATTTGTTTTATGAGGTCTGCCATACAAACTAGTGAAATATGAGCATTGTTCCTTATTAAGCTTAGTAATCATTCACATTTACTACCCAAAGTGCACATTCACGGGCACACTATAAGGTTGGATTGCTAAGCAGTTCTGTGCCCCTCCATCTCTCCAGCACCACCTACAGCTTACTCATGGATCATATGGCCACACGGCATTAGTGGAGGTTCCCTGCAATCAATTGTTCTTTAAAAATCTGGGACCAGACGGGTCATGCGAGTTCCAAGATGGCGGTCACCACCTCATTAGCCACAGCAACGTTTTCCTAATCTACACTTCAGGCATGGACTTCTGGCATCCAATACCCTGCAGCTTTTGATATATCCTTACCTCTGGAGTCTGCTCAGGTTAATGAGCACGCAGCTGCTTTCACTGGTTCTACTTTACCACAGAGGGATTCACTCAAAATTAGGGGAAACAATGCTTATCAGGGAGGTGAGCTACACTCTGCCCTCCCACATTTTATAATTCCACCCAGGGACTCCCCATTTCATAGCAACATAGCCACATAGGAGACTCAGCTTCCCCTGCATCCCCCAACATACTGATTCCCTACTAAGGGTCCTAAGCTTACCCCAGGACAATGACATGGATCCATCAGGTCCAAGTAGCCCCCTTGCTAACCTAGACAAGCCGGTGGTCACTCTGGTCATACTGCTTTAATAGCTTGCTTTGCAGATTGAGTAGAAGAGGAGCTTTAGTTGTGAAGTAGAAAAGGTTTGTATCCTTCTTAAGTATAATTAGGAGCTTCCTCTTTAAAAGTGTATTAATAATTAACATTTTCACGAAATATTTTTGAGCTTGAACCTCTTTCTTTTTGTCCTCTTCCATTGTACCGTAGAAGAGGAGCTTGACAAGAGGAATTAAAACAGGACTTCCAATCCATTGGCCAGCAATTAGGTCGCATGGAACATAAAAAACAGATGAAACATGCAAAAAATCTGAAGAGTATCACAAAATACCAATGCTGTCACATCTTTGTATGACTGCCTGGAAATAGCTCCAAACAAAATTGAAGACCTGGAAAACAGAGCTAGAAGGGGCAACTTCCTCATTAGAGGCCTCCCGGAGTATATTAGGGTCCTGGATTCCATGGTGAAAGGCTTTATGCAAGGCTTACTTCCCGAACATGATGATTTGCACCTTAAATTTGATAGAATACACAGAGCGCTAGGAACTTCCATAGCAGATGGGACACCCAGAGATGTTATTGTTGAGCCACACTTTTATCAAATGAAAGAAACCCATGAGCGTGGTCAGAAGCCTGTTATGTCAACTGATGGACATCCTATAGAAACTCGCCTCCCGCAATTCAAAAATGCAGAGACTTTAAACTGCTACTTCAATCATTAATATGCTGGGCCTGTCCTTTTAAATTATGCTTCTAGTTCCAAAATAAAGCTTTATCTTTATCTCCACTGCTCCTTCACCTCAGCCTCCATTGGATGGCGCTGCAGCTCCACTATCTCCTCTCTGGACTCAAGCATCCGATTCCCCTAGAGCTAACCAGAAGAATTCCTGAAGGTCTCTAACATCGCAGGTTCTTCAGTCTATGCTGAGACAGTTTTGTGTTGTCTCTTCAGTTTTCACCAATTAGGGAAGTTGTCCTTGCTCAACCATTGATGCAAGTTTATATCCTTTATAGCGATTGTATTTTTCTTCTTTATTTTAAAGTTAAGCTACATTTAGCTCTATTATTGTTGTTAAACTCACTGTTATCTTTAGGATGTTGAAGTGAAATCCTTCTTCAGTTATTATTATTATTATTATTATTAATAATATTAAACAGGATTTATATAGCGCCAACATATTACGGAGCGCTGTACATTAAATAGTTGCATCTGTAAGTAAACAGGAAGGGGTGTAAATGCAAATGTTCATTTACAGCTATTTACAGGTAGTCCCTGAAAAAGGAACATCCGACATACAGATGACTCCTATATTCCAACATGGCTTCCCTGCTCCCTCATGTGCAGGATAGAGGCTGGATGGGGGGTAGGGGGGTGCATGGCTTGCAGAAGAAATCTTTTGTTAATATCAGCTGAGGTTGTGGGTGATCCTAAGGACTGAGCTCTTTCTGCAGCTTTTTTGCTTATCAAATTTCAAGGCTCCATAAAGTTTTTTTTTTGCTTTGTTTGTGTTTAACTTACAGTGATGATTTTATAGAGGTAACTAATACCACGCTGCCTAATAAACTGTTAAGACAAACATCTGTCCTAATTGCAGTTAATAAAATATTGTACCTCTTTCGACTTACTTCCGATGTAACCTGGGGACTAGTTGTTTGTGAGGAGAACATTTGATAATGACAAATACTAGAGAGATTGGAGCGTCAGCCAAACAAAGATCCTCACCCATCTTCCCAACTGGAGAAACTCATCCTGAATACGCAAACAATTGGAAATGCATTTCATCATCTAGCATCTATACCAATTGGACAACAATATTGCCGGGCAGAATATTTTCCAAAGAGAGTCTATAGGGGAATATCATGTAAGTGGGGAGAGGTCAACCATGATGGACCTTAAATGGGAACTACAGCCTAGCCCGGCTTTTCTTATTTTCTATTGAAACGGGAGGACAATCTGCCACTGTCACAGATGGATTTGGATGGGTTCTCTTACATGCTGGTCAAGCCTTAATGAATGAAGAGCATAATGACTTAGTTGGTATTGCTGAATCCTGGTTTTGTTCTTCATATGACTGGGTTGTCAATATTTCTGGGTACGCTCTCTTCCGTAAAGACAGGGTAAACCAAAAGGTGATGGTGTTTGTCTGTATATGAACTTTTGGGGAATCACCTATTTGTAGGACATTTCAGGCCAACAATTACCATACAAAGTGATTCATAAAAAGTAGATTTTTGTATGTTCTATATGGATGTGGCCAAGTAATTTAGAACAGGTTGGATTTGTCTATTATACTTATTTACACACTCAAAAATATCTTCCAATGGGTAATGAGTTTAAGAGGCAAAAAGTAAACCCTATGGGCCTCAAAGCTGATGTTAAAAAAGCCATAAAGAATAAGAAAAGGGCATTCTAAACATATAAAAATGAAGGATCAGCTTCATCTTTTGAAAACTATAAAGAATATAACAAAATATGTAAAAAGGAGATAAAATGTGCAAAACTTCAAAATGAAAGACAGATTGCAAAGAAAAGTGGTAGGATTTTGTAACCAATATTTTGATGGGGCTTTGACAAGGGTAGGCTTTGTGGCCCTATATCTAAACATAAAAAAAAAAACTAAACTACATTCTTTATTGTGCAATTTTATTATAGCAAAAATGTTCCCTAGTTTTTAAGCAATGGTTTCCTAAATAATAAGTGCAACTGGCTAGATACTAAATGATAAATAACTTGAGCTATTTAAGAATTCACTTTAAATGTCTTAGCAACACATATGAAACTGATACCAATACATGCAGTGCTGGGTACTATAAAGCATTTGAAAAATATAATTTATTTTATTCAATTTTGGCAAACAAAATTTGCCTTTCATGCAAAGTAATATAAGATTAAGACACAGATTTTTTTTTTTATTTGCACATATCCTTTTATAAGGAAAATGTATCTGATTTATGATTGAATTAGAATGTTTCTTTCTTTATCAAAGCTATTCATACAAAGATACACACATTTTCCTGATCTTGTTTTACTTGTATATTACAGAACCTTGCAATAAAATACATAAATAAATGAATACAAAATTACAAATGTACTCAAGACAGCTCCTTTAGAATAATGCAAATAGTTAGAATATGCCACATCCCTTTCAATCTAACATTGCAGGACACTTTGTTTTGGCTGGGTCATTGGCCTTCGGACTTTTAAAGAATATAATATTTTTTTGAAGCCTGTACCGACCTGATATAGGATACCTGCATTGATTGATCCTGCCACTCATTTATCCAGAAAATAGCAGTAAGTGCTCTACATGTCAATGCAATGTTTGCATAAAGATAATGCCGAGCTGGTGTAATGAATATGTGAATGTCTGTATTCAATAGTCTAATGAACTCCTGATGAAGTGGACTTTGTGCTGAGAAACGCGTCGATAGATTCATTCTGTACTAACCACTGGATTTAATATGTACCAACTTTTGGATTTTTGTGATCTTTTTAACCAAGTTTTATGAATTATAGATCAATAAATCATTGGATTATTTCTAAATATATTGTTTGAGGTGTTCAAAAAAATATTATCTGTTTTAAAATTCCCAAGGCCAATGACCCAGCCAAAACAAAGTGTCTTGCAATGTTAATAAAAAATTAGCTAGAACTGTTGCAGAGCTATTCACCAGATTAATTCATGATTGGAATTTTTCCACTAGAAAACAGAATATCAGTGAGTTGGAGTGCCTGCAGAGTGGAGGACATTGAACTGGGATGGTAATAAAAAGACAAAACCAGCTTGGCAGCTTCAGCTATTATAAAAACTCTCAGGTCATCAGGGGGGAGAGGACGATATTCCACCTCTGCCATATTCTGCACCCAGTAGATCGTCTGTTATCCTTTTCAGAACTCCAAGCGAAATGTGAGTTTCCTAGGAACTCTTTTTCCGCCTACTTGCAGATCGGACTCTTCGTCCTGTCTCTTCGCCCCTCCTCCAGGTTTTCTGACCAGACACCATTTGAGAGGCTGTGTGGTGAGGGCCCATGCTCTAAAGGTTTGATTTCCTCTCTATATATATACACTATTGTATTTGGCCAGCTGCTCTCCTTTGGCCAAATTTCTGTACATGGGAAAAAATATTAGGACATACAATAGATTCTGAAACATGGTCAGAGATCGGGGGAAGCTGCACAAAATTGCACACATTAGAAGGAAAATTTGTATAAAATGATTTTCTGTTGGTATCATACCCTAGAGGTATTACACCGTCTGTTCCCTAGTTCTGATCCCACATGTTGGCGTTGTAGTGCACATAGAGGTTCCCTAGAACACATTTACTGCTTTGCCCCCTAATGCAGCGTTACTGGGATTGCGTTAATTCATTCAATTAATTCAAGAGGTTACTCATCACCAACTAACCCTGGATCCACTTTCCTATCTTCCGGGACTTCCTCTTACTGGCCTGCCTAAATACACCCACAAATTATTCTCTCATATTTTAGTTGTAGCACAAACACTTATTGCAACAAATTGGAAATCCTCCCTCCCTCTATAGAATATTTGTACAAACAGTTTGCTTGATGGAATAACTCAGTACTTTGTTAAGCACGAAATTGGAAAGATTTGAGAAAATATGGGAAGATTGGGATACCCACTTCTCACATATGTCATTCTAAAATGTTTTACCTGGAAACCTTCTTGTTTGCCCTGGATTTACCCCTTCTTTCCCCCCATCCCCCCAAACTTGCACTTTCTATTCCCGAATGAATATCGTTATGGCTGTTGAAACTACTGATATTTCAGCATGGTATTGATTACTCAAGTTATTTTCTATATATCTATTATATATGATCAATCCGTTTATTCCATTACCAAATTAACTCTTCCTTTCAGTTTTTTTTCATTACCTTTATCCCCAATTGTATTTTCCCAGTTTGTGTTATTTTGTTTTAGGGCTGACATAGATAATAAACCTGTTTGTTTTTATTGATTAATTAAGGAGCAGGATTAATTAGACTTAAACAGCTTCAAACCAGTGACAACGGTAAAGAAATCTTACATGATCCACCCTGACGGAGGAAGGATCCGGTGGGGACATCGCATTGATAGAGCTCAAGGAGACGGTTTCTTCCAACTCTTCTATCACTTCTAATTAACAAACAAAAGACTACATTTACATTATTTAATATTTTTTTTTTAACAACAAATGAATAAAATATTCTTAAAACATTTTACACATGATCAAACACACAAATTTCCTATATAATATGGTTGCCCATAGGGACCCAAGGTAGCTCACATGCTTATCTCCTGACTCCTAGAACCCGTATCTCAACCTAATTCAGAGAAACAAGTCTGCTTCTTTATAAGAGTATAGAAGGTGAATTTTCTATTTGACAAAGGAAATAAGTATAAATCATTCAATATATAAAAATTCCAGAATTCCACTTTACTTTCACAAATATGAAATTCCAGTTAGTTTATCTTTGTATGCAATCATTATGCAATAATACCTCAGCTTTAAACCCTGCAGAACAGGTGCCCTACCTCAGCGCGGGATCTTCACCAGATGACTATTTATATCAGTCCATCAAGTTTATCCAGTATATGTCTTAGGAACTGATTCATTGCTGAATTTAGGAAAAAAAGATTACCGATGAGATTGTTTCCCACTTGGAGTTCTCAAATAACAATCATCAATGTCCTTATCGTGCCATACACTAAACAACCCTGTGTATTATCACACAGGAGTTTACCTAACATATATATTTATTTATAGTACTTTTGTTATTAGATAAAGAGCATGCCAATAGGATTGTTTCACATTTGTGTATCATTACTGAGCAATCACTTGTAAACAGCAATCATTTGGTTCCCATAAAATTCACATTACCACTACAGATAAAAAAATGTCTTCCTTACATATACTTCATCTCTTGTATTACGTGAAAAACCACAGCACTAGAGGTTAAATGGGTTACAAGTATCCCCAATCAAAACCTCTAGTGTTCTCTGATTGGCTGAGGTAAGCTTTCCTTAGCCAATCACGAAGCACTACAGATTTTGAATGGGGATACTTTTCCCCATTTAAACTCTAGTGCCGGGGATCACAAACAGGATTCCCAGAGCTGCAAGAATGATTGCAGCTCTGAGAATTCACTGTGATCCCGGGCACTAGAGTTTACTTAACCAAGGAATCCTGTGAATCCTCCTGTTAAAATATCCTCGATCTTCCGATAGTTACGCAAAATTGGTTCGCCAAAAATTTCATGGAACCATCAGAAGTTCGAAGAAATTTTTGAGAGAATGCCATTCTCGCTTATTCCTATTTCTGACATGTCCTGATCATGTTCCCCGATTGCATAGAGAATGTGTGTTCCAACACGGGAAGATCAGGAAATACAGAGATTGTCAGGACGGGAGGGGAAAAGCAGAGCTGACAAGATGCCACACACCCAACACAAAGCACATGGTGCCCACACAGACAGTTTCTGAATCCCCCCTCTAAAGTGTGAGGGAGTGATAGGGGAATAAAAACTGAGCTTAAAGAATTCTCTGGCTCTGCATTCCCACAGGTCCCAACTTTTTGGAACAACACAATATTATACATTAAATGTCATTCCAAATCTTTACATAGATATAAAAAATCAAAACAACATCCTATAACATATTAATAGTTTCAGGTTGTCAGTGTCCTTTGTCTATTTTTCATCATTTCCCATGATATCTTTTATAAAAAAAAGATTTAAATGATATTGCCTCATTCAGTCCTGGCATTTAATTCAAATATCCACCTTCTCTGACATTGCAAGATCAATTTATCTAGATCTCCTCCTCTTGGATGTTCACAAACGCAATAAATCTAATTGAATTTAGTTTAAAATTGTGTTTTAGAGCAATATGTCGACTTAGGGAATTTTTCCATTCATAATTAGGTATATGTGTTCATATACAGGTAAGTATAAGGCTTGAGGAGTTCCATCCCTAAAAGATAATCTTACACCTAGCCACTTCATGGCACAGCAACCAATTGACTTGCCCCAGGTAAAAAGGACGCAATGCCCTTGGATTAGGGAGGCACGGTGTGTTTTCCCACCCAATGGACAATCATTTGCCCTAAAGCAACTTGCAAATTGTAACACAACTGGTGTTATGTATATGTTGACTTGCCTATGTGGCTGCTTTTACAAAAACCAAGCGCGCAGTCAAGAAACGTATATATGAACATGTCCATTCCATCACACATGGAAAACCAAACACAACTTTAACCACATTAACCACATTTTTTATGCACTTGAACATGCCCCTATGAACCCCCTGACGAAGGGTCGTGGACAACTATTACAGGCTAACCTTTATCCAGGTCTAAATGACACACTGAGCTAATAATCCTATTTGTCATCAAACATCTAAAACTAACATTATGGGTTCCATTAAGATGTTGAATATCTACCTGTACTTGTAATGTTAAAATCATTATGTATCAGTAGGATGTATATATTATATTGCACCCATCTTCAATACTCCCGTATATCACACTCTTTAAGTTTAATCAAAATTACTTATATAGACCTAAATTATTTAATCAATTCATAAAAGCTTCTCAGACATTTCATTCATCACTACGCTTAACTTATTTAGCTCTGAACGCTATCAATAAGTATCCAAATCAAATTTTAGTGTCCTTTTTATCATATACCTAAAAGTTTTCAGGTATAAATTTGTATGTTGTCTATTACCATATAGAAATATGGCAATCAATTTGTATATCATGTCTCTTTATGGATGTATTCTTTTATTATACATAACTTCTTTATATATAACAAAATTTTTCATATAGACCTTTTTGGACTTTATTAGACGGTAAACATAGATAGGGAGGTAAAGCCCAAAAAGGAGAACCCAAAGTTCGAGGGTTTAGCTGTTTGCCAAGCCTAATAATTCAATAATGAGTATAAGAAAAGTAGGCTTGTTGTGCAAACTTAGATAAAATAACAATATTTTAATTCAAGTTCATTCAATATTCAAATTCAAATAATTATGAGGCATATAAAACAACACATATAGTGAGTGGACTTAATTCAAAACGACATCAAGCCCGAAGTATATCACAATGGTTTCAGAACACAAAATCATGTGTCATAGATGTCAACAGTATCTCATTGTCCCACGCGTGTCACACACAGACTTCATCAGGGGATGTGGGGACATTACATTGGTATAGTGAAGTAACCAAAAAATAGAGAAAGATGAGATGAAATCCCTTAGAAATAATGTGTGACTACTCATAAATGTAGAAGCAATGAATAGATGAAAAGAGGAAGGTCCCAGTTTGTGTATTCCTTTTAATGTTGGTGGAAGGTGGTATGGACGGGATGTCGGCAGCCAGTCAAGGCATTGGGAAATACTGGTCAGCCACCTATCAACTCTATTTTCCAAGGATTTGATCTCATCTTTCTCTGTTTTCTGGGTGCAGGTGGCAGACTTTGTTTGAGCACAGACAGCACAGGCCTTGACATAGTCTGGTACATCCTTATGAAGATTGGGCCACCAGTACTGTCGGGACAGAAATGTAAAGGTTCTGTGTATGCCTGGATGACCAGAAAAATTAGAATTTTGGTATTTTGGTACCAAGGTTTTACCGGGAGAGATAGTGGATTCCTGGATAGAAGTCAAGGCTAGGATTCAGGATGGAGGAATGATAAACTCATGATAAGCAGCAGTCAATCCTGTGGATCAAAGGAACGTGAAAGGGCATCTGCTCGGGATTTAGCAGAACCAGGTTTAAAGGTAATGACAAAATCAATCTGTGAAAAGAACAAAGACCAACTGGCCTGCGGAAGATTGAGGTGATGAGCAAGACTGCAGATACTGGAGGTTCTTATGGTCCGTAAAAATAATGACCTTGTGATGGGACCCCTCCAGGAGATATCGCCATTCCTCCAGTGTGAGCTTGATAGCTAGGAGCTCCCGGTCTTCAATTGAGTAATTCCTTTCTGCTGAGGTGAATTTCCTTGAAAAGGCTGCACATGACCGTCGGGCTCTGGTGGGGTCTGGAAGAAAATAGCCCCCACTCCAACAGAGGAAGTGGGGGCTAACCAGAGCAGGGCCAGAAAGGAAAGCTTGCTTTAAGCAATGAAAGTCTTAACAACCTCAGAGGGCCAGTAATTGGGGTCAGCATCCTTCTAGGTCAGCGCAGTGATGGGGGCTACCAGCGTGGAGTAATTTCTAATAAATTTCTGGTAGTAGTTAGTAACCTGAAAAGCTTTAAGGCTGCAGGGTAGGGTAGTGGCCAGTTGGAAAGAGCCGCAACCTTTTCAGGATAAATGGAGAGACCCTCTTTGGAATCAAAATAGCCCAGAAAGGGCATCTTAGGAAGTTCACACAGGCACTTTTCAGCATGACATGGGTACAGTATAGGAAGCCTTCGCTGCTTAACCAATCATCCCACCAACGTACTTACCACAAATAACACATACACTATCTTCGTTGGAAAAAATTGGCCATAGCAGCCCCTTTATTAACACAATTATATTTAATAACAACATAAATCAAATATAACATATAAACACAGGTCCATGAAAGTGCCCGATTCCTCCTCCGGCATCTTGCTGCTTTTTTGATCCACCACCAGGCCCCCAGGCGCCCATACACCACCACGGGGACAATTAGTAGATTCACAACACTTAACCTCCACAACAACCTAGTGTCATGCAAGGCCAACCTTACTGTCCACCATTCCTTCATGCCCCCAACTCCATAATATCTTCCATTACCCCACCTTTACTTTCATGGACCCCAACCAAATTATGCCCTAACAACTGCTATGACAAAAAATTTACCCAAATTCAGGGAGGGAGGGTGGGATTGCCTGTTCCTGATGAAATTATTAAAAATTGCAGCCCCTCTCCCTGGGACCCCTTTATTTAACCCTTCACCAACTCCCTCCCCTATATCATCCACCAATCCCCACTCCACCTTTTCCCGCACTTTTCTCAATTAATAACAACTTGAACTTTTCACCCCTGTCTATTCCCTTCCCCTAACACCTGCCACAAGGCCCCCCCCTTCTACCATCCGCCCCCCTTATCCTCTTTTTTTTTTTTTTTTTAATTTTCTTTTGAACTTTTCACCCCAGCCCTCAGTCTTCTTCCACTTCCCCTGTCATGCGGCCTATTGCCTATATTTTTGCTTTAGGCCTGCTTTTGCATAGAGTCCATTTTCTTGGAGCCTTTGTAGGACTAAACCGACATTCTGTCTTTGAGAGGACAAGTCAGAGACCAAAGGGCATCGCAGGATACTCATAATGCTCATCCCTGGTATTAAATGAGTTCCTGATGGATTGGACTTTGTCTATGAAACAACAATTGAGATTACTTAATCTATCATTGGTTTTTAAATATTTTAATTTGTTTTTATATTTTGTATGTTAAAATATTCATATTTGTATTTATTTACAGTTGATTGATTTGAGATACAATACCTTCAATGCCCTTTCATTTTTGTGTTTATAGAAGGCTTTACATTGTTCAGAAAAAATATGTAATAAAAAAAAAATAGCTTTAAAGTTTTCACATAATCAGCATTTTCCCAGTTACCAATAATATTCAACAATAATTATATTACTTATCAACAAACTAGAACTCCATCCCAGAAACCTCCCCTATTTTCTTGGCTAAAATGATAAATTGTTAGAACCAATGTTTGCTCTGTTTGCTGGGACTTTCACACTTCTTGTCCCAGTGACTGTGATCACCCAGAATGCTATTGGAAGTGATAAAAACTTAAACCCGAATCATCAGAGGGAAAAGGATAATGGGAACATTAATTATAAAGCAAAAGTTGCAGGAAGCAGCATCTGATTTCAATGACCATTTTTATTCCAGCAGCACTAAAAACTGAGATTTTCATTCTTGCATCTTTCATCTCTCGCTGAGTTGATAACATTGTCTAATATTCTGAGATTAATGTGTTTGGAGGTGGAGTTACCACTCCTTTGCTGTAGCAGATGTTCTTCACATTCTTTGTGAGCCAAAGCTGGTAATTTTGGACCTTGGTGTGGACTCCGGGAAGGTTGGGTCTGGCACAGTCCTGATGTCTTCTGATAATATCATACAGCACCCAATCTCCATTCAGGTTACACATGAGGGGGCCACTGGAGTCACCCTAGCAAGAGGACATACCATCTAAAAAGTACAAATGAAATAATAAAAATAATAAATAATAAAAAACATACATCAAAAGCCAATTTTTAATGTTTAATAGTTGTCATTTAGAAACAGTTAAGGTAATATTGTGTCACCAATAATTAAGTTACTCATTATTGCAGATGCAAAAATAAGACCGGAAGTTTTCAATATAGCTCTCCAAGTCTGGAGAAGATACACTTTCATAGATGAATCTGGGTGATCCAGCAAACCTGGAATGGATCTGGTCCAGGATTCAAAACATGTTATAACAAATAGCTAATGACTTTGAAGAAATCCATTCCAGGTTTGCTGGATCACCCAGTTAAACTAATAAAAGTGAAGCCTCCAGTCGAGGAGAGCTTTCATAAATCAAGCTCACTGAGTTGTTTTCCTATATTTTAGGTGCAATACAGATTGGTTTATATTCAAGTATATACAGAAGACAGTAGATAAAGTAGATAGAAATGTATGTATATTTAGTACTTAATAGATATCACTCAAAAATTGATAAATATAGATTAATATTTGGATGCCTAGGGATTTGCAAGAGAAGTATTTATTTTATCAATGATTTTTCTTTTCTAATAAAAATGATAAAAATTTATATTTCACAAAGGTACCTGGCAGTTGTTTTTTCCTTTCTGTTAATAACCGGCACAGGTCATGTCCTTCTTAACCATCTGGTGCCAATACATCTCTTCACACTTCTCATTCTCAATCAAGTCCACCATCTGAAAGGTATTAGGAGCTTAGAGTTTGTCTGTATGAAACAGAAAGGGGAGAGTTACAATAACTGCAACAACTGTTCACTTTGTAAATAACATGGAATCCTGTCATCCAGGTAGAAATAATCTTTAATTAAAGTACACCAAACAGCAAATATAAATATTTGTCAAAGTAAATCCTTAGATTTCAGATGGTTTGTTGCTTATTTATTACCTGTTACCATTGCTAACTAAACATGCCTAAATTCAAAACAGGTATTTGATATCCCCCCCCCCCACCACCACAACCATTCATCCATTTGGGGGACCCAAAGCCGATCGGTGGAATCTGACCAGTACATATAAACTTGAGAGATTGGCTGTTCCTGCCAGTCCTGTGCAAAATATCCTCCAAATAGTGATCCCTAATGAAAGGAAGCTGCAGTTTCAATCGCAGTCTTGGACATGCATACTACAGTTTATTCATTTCTGCTGTCTTCAGGACCAGTGTTGGTAAACTTTATTGAAGGGCCTGGACTTTTAGCTGCAACTTTGTGCATGTGCAGTTGAATCTTCCAAATGTCGCTGTCCCTTCTCTTATGCCTACCATAAGCTGTTGGCGCTCCCAAGGATTGCCCAGCATGTACGTATTGAGTAAAAGTGTAAATTTGATCTTTGTGTTCGTATTTTAAGTCCACTCCTTTGTAATTGTAGGGTTTATCCACTCGTTTTACTTACAGTGTTTCCCGCCACAATCATTTGTTTATCCTCTGAAGAAGCAGAGCCCTTGTTAAACGTGTCAGGTATACCTTTCTTTGGTAATACCTTTTGAAATACATACCTACTAAAAGTTTATTAAATATTATGGATGATCGGTGTGTGGATTTTTCTTTTTATTGTTTTAATAGAGGAATTTTTTTTACTGAATTTTATGATTAATAAAGCTGTACATGCGTTAACGTAACTATATATTCTGAATACACATGTGACCAAAAAAAAAAAACTTTTTCTTACCTAACATACTGGGAGATTTACTTGGGAGTGTACTTGCTAAGGGATGTGGCACCTCCTGCCTGCCTTTTTGTTCTAGTACTTATCATTTTTCTCTAGCATTATTATTTATTAAAGGTTGTCTTTACTTCCTTCCTTGATGTCCCCCATCCTATAGCCCAACAAGATGTTACCTGTGGTAATTGGAGATTTTGTGATAAAAGTCAGAGAGGACTGATGAAAGGTGAATGAGAACGGCTCATTGACCTCTAACAAGGCGATGTCCCCACCGGATCCTTTTACTGTGAAGTCAGGGGGGATTTTCTCTTTTTCTCTTTTTGCTGCATTGGGGTTGTTCATGTCTAAGGTCCCTATCTAAAGGTATATTACATATCTATCCAGTTTTATGGGCCTGTGAGAAGAAAACATAATTAAAAGAGCAATCTCTTTGTACCTGTGTAAAGCTTGTACCAAAAAGTAATTTAAAAAATTCAGCCAATATACCATTGCGTTGTTTGTAAAAAAACCATATGGAATTTTCTTCATAAAACCAGATAACATTGTCATTGAAATGATTTTGTTGCTTTGTACCGATTATTTACGCTATACAATTTTGACCGAACATTGCATCAGAAAAACTGCAACATCTCTTTAATACTAAACCTCTGCTTTGCCAATGCAGGAAAAGATTTGCATCAATACCGACTCTCCCAGCACATTGTCACCTTTCCTTTGTTTCTGCCCTGGTAGGACCGGGGGTTCTGTTTGAGATCTCTCCTCTCATGTGAAGGCATTGAGCCATTCACCAATATCTTATCCATCTCCAAGGAACATCTAAATTATAAATGGATGATAATGGTGGTAGGTATGGAAGACAAGACAAATAATTGGTTCCCGAAAGAGTAATTCCAAAGCTCCAGCACTGTCACATGAGAAGAAGGGGAGCCTCGTGCTTCCCTATACTCAGATGTGCCGGGGATTTTCTTCACATATGGATTGTCGGGTCACTGGTGGGCACAGCACAGGTTATCTTTACAGTTTTTGATATTGGGACCTCATTGTTATCTAACTGACTGTAAGTATCCAAAAATGTTTTTTTTCTTTGTTTTTGATGAATACTAAATGCCAAGTCTGGAGCCTTGAAAACCTTAGAAGAACAATCATCAGATCAATGTTTGCAATTCTGAACATTTACAATTCTAAACATTAACAAGCCAAGATTGTGCAAATTTATAGTAGAGGTAACTAAGTGTGACCTATTTAGGGTCAGCATGCTGGAAGAATAAACCAGTCATTGGTGGCAATGGAATACAGATGTACTTACATCTAAAAGCATCTGGAAATCAGTGATTATTGTCTGTCCACAATACTGAACCTCCAGCCATGAAGCATAGATTCCAAAAATGGAGAAGGTGTAAATAAAGACTCCACAGCTCTGACAATGCCTTTTGGCTTTTGGAGTCCCCCCTGGGCTGTAAAAGGAAAGAAGAACATTATATTTTCCGCACCAAATATATATCCTCTAAAATACCATGATCCGAGATGTACACAGGTACTTACCTCCCAGCCAGAGCAGCATAACACATAAGATCGTTTTCTGCATTGTAATGCTGTAGAGGCTTTCTTTCCAAAATCTCTGCTTTGCCTGATTATCTGATTTGAACATAGGCAGAGTTTATATAGTAGCTGAAGCTGCCAAACTGATTTTGTCTTCTGGTTGCCATTACAATTCAATGACTCCCAGGATGGTCCAGGATTCAAAACTTTTGGTAGCAATAGATTTTCAAGAAACACATCCCCCTCCATAGAGAATGAGTATAGAAGTACACAATACCGTTTACCATTTCCCTAAAAAAAGAGTCATTTTTACTAAAAATGATTCCAATTGTGATAATGGAAGTATATCAGCCTCAAGGCAATCTTGGTCACAAGATCCACAACAATGGTGCAAAGAAATAGTAAACTTTCTCGTGGGTGAAGGTCATGCAGCTGGTGCAATAGAGGAAACAAGTTATAATTTTATTTTGTAGAAATGATAGCAATGTCAATCGTCCTGTCTTTTAAAATGGTTGAACACTAGCTCTATGTTTGTAGATTCCCTTATCTGGCTTGTTTCATCTGTCAAAGTTTTCTTGTTTTTCCCAGGTGATTGTCTTATTGGTTGTTAGATACAGCAGAAATTAGGATCTCTCCAGTGTAAGGGGACTTCTTTCCTTAGTAGTTGCTTTTGGAGAAGTATTTCCCATTAGAAAGTGACTTGTGTAGCCCAGAGGTTCACTCCTCGCATATACTTTAGCTTTAGCACCCTCTCCCCCCTTTACCACTAATAAATTAGGAAAACACACCAGTCGGGGGTCAAATGGCTTTGCAGATGTTTATTTTACCAAACACCTTTCATGCAAAACATAACAACAAATTATATATTGAATATTACAATAATATTTACCGTAGTTAAACATTAATCCTGGTATAACACCATTCCCCTCGTAGGAACGGACCACATCCAATATACTACCTGGCTCTGGCACCAGCTTAATATTATTGCTCCCAGCTGCACTTCACTGATTTGGGAACTAATATCAATTCCTGCAGCCCTTCCACCACACACATCTCATTGGGTCACCACCATTTATTCTTTAGCCCTTCTGGAGGTCCCCCACCAGTGGCATGGGTCCCTGGTGCAATTGCTAAATTACTGCCCTTGAGGACCTTAACTGTTGCCATGTACAAGCTTTAAAAACCATACACTTGTGTGCATCTGTAATGCCTTTGAGTCTAATTCTTTCTGAATTCCTTCCCGCAGGCTTAAAAACCACGTCAGTTGCCACTGCATTTAAATGAACACCATTCCTTTGCAAATACTGCCCTGAAACACATTCTATATTCCTGTGGTGCATTAACAAACCCCCGTTTCTGACTAAGATCCCGCCCTTGTCTTTATTTACCCTTATATAGACCTTGTTCAAATGATCTACCGAGCAGATATCAAAGCTACAATATTTAACCATACCAGCACCATTCCTGGAGAAAGTAGTAATCAACACCCATAGAACAACACCCTAAATTGTTCCCTCCAGCATGTATCACCAATACCGGACCCCACAGTTAGGTATGCCCACCTGCCTCCCATCAGCAATAACATCAGCTCTCTTCATTCCTCAGTGCACAAACAAGTGAAAGAGTGAAAACTATAATGAACACCAAGACACAAAATTACCCAACACAAATTTTGCAAATGATTGCATATTTACCCAAACAAGAAAACTCAGTAATGCTCAGTAACTTCCATGACAAAACCAAACTAGGATCAAGGCATTTGTTGCCTAATGTACAAACAATACCAGTCCCATTCCCATTTAGCACTTTATCCAACCCCTACTGGGACACTTTTGTTGCCACCCCAATCAATAAGACAAATACTCCTCCAGCTGTAATCCTTCAGCCCTCTGAAAGACTGCTAAAACCTGAAATCATGATGAGGCTAAGCCACCTTCTTGTATCAAAAAGGAGTCACCTTGTTCAGGACTTACCTGGCAAAACCCTCCACTGTCTGAAAAGAACAAGCCTCCAACACCAATGTTTTTGACTTCTGAATGAGCAAAATCTCCCTCATCTTCCAGAAAGGGAACTCCGCCCGTCTAGCCATTGGGCTCACCAGTTCTCCAATGTGCATTGCCCTGCCAAGGTACAGACAACCCTAAAAAGTAACCATTCACACTCCTTAGAACAAATAGCCTGCAAATGTCACAACAAAGCCATCAGTAAAAAGAATGTTACAGGGAATGTTCTATCCTACTCATGGATTAAATTGATCAATATGTATATGGATCTATTCATGGAGCCATAAAGCCAAAGACCATACTTTGAACTCATGAACTCCAGTTACCATTCCTGGCTGTTCCTGTACATGTTATTTTATAAATATTTAGGAAAAAACAAAAAGGCGTGCATGGTATGTAGAGGTGCCGCTGGTATAACTTGTTTCCATTTCTGTGAAGACAGAACAAGTACATCAGCCAGACAGTTATGCTCGAGATCGGAATATCGGAATAATATATCGGAATTAGCTTTAAGCTAGCAACACAATACAATGTTAGACAACTGTAATGTGAAAAATAACCTGGAGCATTATAACGACATTGCATGTGTTTCCTAATATATCATTAAAGAAATTTCATGTTTCAACTGGGTGGCTTCATTGTAATACATGTATATTTTTTAAATCTATATGCAACATCTTCTGTTATTGGAACACAATATCATCTAAATGTAATTGGAGTGGCTAAATGTATTAATGAATCACGTAAGTAGATCAAATAATTTTAAAGCACAAAAAATGGTATCAATTAGTTGTCCCAACCCTGCCGTTAAATACAGGATTCCTTGGGATGTACAACTATACAAACACACTTTTATATGGAAATGTAAGTTCCTGTTGGAGACAGGTAACTATTAGTACAAAAGTAATCATAGTATAAAATACTTTCAAAATATATATTATTATTATTATATCTTAATCAGAACAGCACATGTTACAAACTTGAATAGGTGGTGATGAATATGCTACAATATTGGTAATTGTTAGTATGTATTAAACAAATAAATAAATATATTTTTTTTTTTGCTGGAAAACGTGTCAAGAAGGTGAGGGATTTGCAAGGCTGCACATGTGCTGTAATAATATATTTTGGTCTTGCTGGCAAGTTTGGATATCAGACCAGCCAATTAATTGAAATAAACATTAAATGTGCCAAAAATAAAACTGGTGTCCATGTGATCAGGAAGAATTGTTGGACAGGTGTAGCTTGGTTTATTGGAAGGGTGTGTGGGTTGATACTGGTGGTACTGATGACATTGGTGGTACTGATGACTTTGGTGGTATTGATGACTTTGGTGGTACTGATGACATTGGTGGTACTGGTGACACTGTTGAAGCTGACATTCACCATGTTCTTCTCAGTCTCGGGAGCATTCATCTTAATCCAGTCCTGATAGGTAGTCAGTCGGGTGTACACTCCAGGACGATTCACATTTCCACAACCTTCTCCCCAACTCACCAGCCCAGCCAAGATCCATTGTCCATCATGCGAGCAAACCAAAGGACCTCCAGAGTCTCCCTGGAAAAAAAGAAATAAAAATCAAGAATTCAGCTCCATTACTATGCTGAAATTGGATATTAAACTCAATATCTGTACCATCTGTATAATTCCAAAAGATGTTAAAGTGTGTGTTCAGCCCATCTCTTCAACAAACAGCCGTGCAGTTTTCCCATTACAGCTTTTTTCAGGAACTAAAGAATCCTGTCCCTCTATGTTATGTATTCTGTATGTGTTTTGTAGCTCTGTCCTGTTTTTGTTGTCTATATACACAAGTGTGAGTGAGTGTTGTCACTAGGAAAGGAAATGTGTTACTGGCGGAATCAACTGGTGAAAACCAACTAAAAAAACTAATGCATCCTCAATATCCAAGACCTATTCATTTATAAATAATGGATAAAAAATTAGCTAATGTAAAAATGTAAAAGTGAACATGTTAGGTAGCAATGATTGGATTCTTCACTTGTGAATCCCTGTACAATATCTCATACTAATATTTTATTGTACGACTTACCTGACATGAGTCTACTCCTCCGCTTCTATATCCCGCACAGATCATATCACTTAGGATTTCAGGAACGTAACTGCTGACACCAGAATTGATATGATAGAGGTAATCGCACGTCTCTGTATTAATCAGGGGAACCTGGGCTTCCTGCAGAGTCTGGGGGCTCGGGAGATTCACTGTAAATAAATTATTCATCAGTTTAAATTATCTGTCCATTCAAGAAAGCATTTCCCTTATACAATTAGGTAGGTATTATCACACAATATGTACACAGTATGTAGGTACCGGGGTTGTTTGGTGCTACTTTAATGGAGGAAGTAGTGGTGGAATGAGGTCAATATTAGTGAGTATGCTGGTGGTGATAATGAAGAGGGGGTGTTACACAAAGATCTTCAATTTTTATTAAATGGATTAAGCAGTTAAATCACTGACATATGAGCACCATTTATTCTAGGGTCGGGAAAGCCCAGCTGCATGATGTTACCCCAGGGAGAGATCCACGATGAACTGGGCTTAAAAGAAAAGATTGGATTAAGCTGACTGCCCATGAACTCATTTGTAAAACAGTGCTGGAACTCAGGGAGATAAGTCTGTATGGATTGCTTCAATATCATAGATTAAGGCACTTGAATTTAAACCAATCTGAATACAAACCAAGGTGCCTAGCTTTACCTGAAAAAACAGGAAACTACAAATAACTTTAAACCTAGGAAACAAAATGTGCCTGTAATGAATAGTACCACCAATAAAATAAATGTGAATAAATACATCCACATTGTGTTACCTTTAAAATGCCTATTTAAGGTGGGAAAAGGTAAAACCACCTGAGCCTAGTCATTTTATCTTTTTAATTCTTTTAAGGTAAAGTATTTGGTACTTTTGAGTTGGTTGTATTGGGTCAATTGTTCGTGCAATATTGTTGGTCATCAGTAGATGGTGCTGTGTTCCTTTGTAAAGTGCGTTTGTTTCACAATTTACATGAGGACATATTACCATCTAGTGGTAAAACTTGGGAACAAAAGTTTATATGGGAAGTGTTTCCTAGTTCATCTATCAAAGTATAAAATGACGGGTTACAATGCTTTTTACAAGTGTGTGGTTTATATCAACAATTACCGTATTTTTCGCCGTATAAGACACACTTTTTCTCCCCCAAAACTGGGGGGGAAAAGTGGGTGCGTCTTATACGGCAAAGGCCATTTTAAAAAAGAATTAAAACAACATACTCACCCAATACCCCGATCCTGCGTACGTCTCCTCTTCTCTCCTCCCCTCGATGCTGGCTGCAGCGCGTGTCTCCTCCTTCCTGCAGAGCACAGCAAGAAGAACCCGGCACACGCACCCCCGCAAAGCACGGAACCCGGAAGCAAGCTGATCCCTGCCCTAACGGAGTTCCCCATTGGAGAAAAAGGTAAGTAATCAGAAGGGGATCAGAAGGGGAATTTAAACTGGCACAGGGTGATCAGAATAGGAATTTAAATTGGCACAGGGTGATCAGAAGGGGAATACGGTATGAATGGCACATGAGTGATCAGAAGGGGAATAGTACAGTATTTGCCAATCTTCTTTAATTTAGAAGAGAGGAGAAGAGTCGAAAGTACCTTACAATCATGAAACTTAGGTGTGGTTTCCAAGTTGACACTGGCCAAAAGTACATTTGCTTTTTTAGAACATTGTTATACATTAAAATCCGATATCACACACTGCATACAATTTCAATAATTATCTAATAATAAACATCTAATGCCCCTGGAGGTAGTAGGAGAATTAACGGAATTGGAGTACCTCTTGGCTTAGTGTAGGAGCCTTCATAATGGTGGTTAACTTATTATCTCGCAACACACAAGAGCTTAATTCCATTTTAAGCATACCAAAGCCTTCAGGTCTTTTCTCCCTCTACATGCCGATATCATTTGGTTACACACTTTGAACACGCTCATTCAAAATGCTTTCACTCTTTGTATCTTAAAATTTCTAATTGACCTTCCAAAACTAAAGGAGTCCTAATGGGTTTCAAGCATTTTCTCATTTTTACACTGAAGTTGGTCTCCGATCTGGGGGCCAGATACCACAATACCCCTGTGGAAGGAACATTAGTGCTGTGTGATTATTCCAATTTGGTGCGTAAAGCAGAACTAAACTAAGAATAATTCTATGTGCCTTTGGACTGTATTTTATTAATCTAAATGTTATGCACTGAATGTATGCCACATTTCTAGTTTTGTGCAGCAAATTTGTGCATATTTCCCTTTCCTTTTAAGTCAAGCATTCTCTACAAATCTGGGATAAGCACTAAAACTCAGCCAAACTCATATCCTCCTATGTTTCTCCTAGGCCCATTTTTCAGAATTATTAAATATTATTATTAACTAGCATTGTCATGTCATTAGCTGTCCCTCGAAGGAGCTCACAATCTAATGTCCCTACCATAGTCAAATGTCATTAAAACAGTCTAAGGTCAATTTGGGAGGCAACCAATTAACCATTTCATGATCCAGGAATGGGGGAGGAAATGGGAGTACACATAGGAAACCCACGCAAACATGAGGAGAAAATGCAAACTCCATGCAGATAGTGTCCTGGCTGAGATTCAAACCTGGGGCGTAGCCCTGAAAAGACCAGTGCTAACCATTGAGCCACCTTGCTTTCCAATCTGTCTTTCCCTCCAGGCCATTCAGATCTAATGGCCTTCCATTGGTGGAGAGAGCATACTATCGCAAACATTTATGAACTGGTTCCCTTTCAGGGTCCAAGATCCTTCCCTTCCCTACAATTTACCCACAATATCCCTAATTCTGAAATTTTTAGATACCTAAAAAGTAGGAATTGTATATCATGCTGTACCAGGGGTATCACAAACTATCTATTGCTCACCCTATTTAAGAATACTTGTTTATGCTCTCCGGACTCTAGGAGTAATATGTCTTGGGTTTATAATCTGTTACTTTCCAACTAGGCTTCCAGTCAATTGTCATTTATAACTCTGTGGGAGAAATAACTTAATGAATTAATGAGCTCCAACAAGTGGCAACATATTTGGGGAATCTACTTTAAGTTGCTCCTCTAATGTGAGTGCAATCAAATTTAATTACAAGCTTTAGATACATTGATAAATGTTGCCCATTAAACTTTCTAAATGTCCTATCCGCCTGTAGCACTTACTTTGGAGGTTGTCAAACTGTGGGCTCGCTGCTTCATATAACATGGTCACGTCTAAAAATATGGAGATCCAGGACAGCGGCATACCAACTGGCCTTGTCAGTCCTTGGCAAATCTATACCCAAGGATCCTAAGGTAGACCCTTTCAAATGTCCAAAACTCAAAGTCTATTACTTAACTTTATTTTTAAGGCTGCAAAAAAAGTATTGGCCAATCATGGTGGACAACTGTGCCAGCGACCACCCATGTCAAGTACAAGATGCCTTGGTATCTTCTGAGTGAAACGTTGTCGACAAATGTAAATGACTTGGTTGAAAGTGTGGGAACCCCGGATTGCACAATATTGACCTTTGGCTTTTGATCAGTCATTACTGACTATTTAGCTACCCAACCCCATGTTAAAAAGGCTTGCAAAATTGCTAAATGGACCCTACCAAACCCCCCTCCTCCCGGCAGCTTTCCCTTGCTTTTGTTTGATCTTTAATCCTTTTCCCTTCAACACTTTCTTTTGTAATTGTTATTCCTCTTTCCTCCTAAGTTGATAACTGTTTACATTTTTATTGCTTTACAATAGGCCCTCTTTCCCAAGCTACTAAATTATTAGAAATACTCTCTGTATGTTTTTCTGTAAGGTAATCTGATTTGTATTTTATACATTTCTCCATGCTGGTCCCTGTTTGATCTATACAGTTTATATGGTGTATGCAAGTATGCCAACTACTATTGTATTGAGAAGTTGTTCTTTGGTTTCTATTGTTTTATATATTTTTTATTTGTTACATTATACCTTTTTTAATGTATTTTTTATTTATTCTTACATTTATTGATTTATAAGCTTAATAAATTTATTTATGAAACATCCAGCGTACACAATATCTTGTCCTACATCCTACAAAAGCGCATCCTAAATCCCACATATGCATGATATATAGAAGTAATGATGGTATACTGTATAATAAGGTAAGATGATCCTCAGCGGAGGGTAAATATTCTCTGCTAGCCCTGTGTTGGCTCATTTAGGGGATCATTAGGAATTCTTTGTGTATAGAGGTTTGTGGCTGTTTATATCTTTATCTACTTTGTAAGAAACTGATTAATTGGCTAATATATCTCATCTATTAAAAGCTGGGGGTCTACATAGCTTCCCATTTGGTCAAAATAAAACAACAATAAGGAGCCTAACATGATAATGGACTTAAAATAAATATATAAATGAACCCAGCTATATCCAGTTCCTTTAAACGTTCTAATACTACAACAAAAGGTTTAGCACCTGCTGGCACTGGCAGACAAGCTGGGGGTGCTCAGTAAGTAAATATTGGGAAAGGCAGCCTTTGGATAAGCCTTGATCACCTTTTCATCTACATTACTGATTTTTGCTTACTCAGAAACAACAAAAATAACACTAAAATTCATATTTAAATCATTCCAAATTAATAGACGTGCAAATATCAAGAAGTCCAAAATTTAGAATTAACTTTAGTACAGGAAGTCCCTGGGTTACATACGACATAGGGACTGTAGGTTTGTTCTTAAGTTGAATTTGTATGTAAGTTGGGACAGGTACATTATTTCAATAAATGCAATTAGGAGAGATGTTTGTCTGAACATAATATTAGGCAGTGTGGTGTCAGTTAATGTATAAAATCCTGTGAGCTAATCACAAACAAAGCAAAAAAAAAACTTTTTGGAGCCTAGACATTCATTAACTTCTGGAGCAAGCTGTGCTTTGATATGCAAAAAGAAACAACTGCTAAGTTTGTCTTGGTCATTAAAGAAATACAAGAGGCTACAGAGCAGCTCAGCTATTAGGATCAGCCACAACCTCTTCTGCAAGTCATGCAAACCACCCCTCCCCCCATCAAGCCACCCACGAGCAGCAGGGAAGCTCTGTTCGTATCTAGGAGTCGTCCATATGTCAGATGTCCTTAACCCAGAAACTACCTGTAATCAACCAGTTGAATTCATTTAAACACTTTATTTGATATTTTTTTATTCTAAATGAAAATCCAATAGATTACTAATGGTTAAATCATAATTTGTGAAATGTGATTACATAAATACAGAACCTACCTCCGGACATGATGGTACCCCAGCCGGTGACCCAGCAGTACTGCCCTGAGGGAAAGTCCACATTGGCGGTAGGTAGACAGACAGGGAGGATGTAATCGGTGTAATTAATTGGAGTCTTCAGTTGTATGAGGCTGATGTCCCCCAATCACTGTTGAAGCTGACATTCACCATATTCATTTCTGCCTCAGGAGCATTCGTAACAATCCAGTCCTGGTAGGTAGTAAGCCGGGTGTACACTCCAGGGCGATTCACCTCTCCACAACCTTCTCCCCAACTCACCAGCCCGGCCAAGAACCATTGTCCATCATGGGAGCAGACCAGAGGACCCCCGGAGTCTCCCTGGAAATAAGAAACAAAAATGAGAGTTCAGTCCCATTAATAGAATTGCAGAGGAACTGCAGCTGAATGTGTTTACCATCTGTATAATCCCAAAAGATGTTGAAATATATGTTTAGCTCATCTCTTCAACACACTGCAATGTAATTTCCCCATTGCACCTTAGAAACTTTGCAATTACAGGAAAATTCCTATGAACCATACAGAACCCCCATCAGCTCCTGGCTTCCTATTCGAACTGACAACCGTTCTTCCGAGATATTGAAATCCCAAGCAGTGTTGTCAGTCCTTAGCTTTCCTCAGGGTCTAAGGATCCCTCTATGGTATGTATTCTGTATGTGTTCTGTAGCTCTGTCCTGTTTTTGTTGTCTATATACACAAGTTTGAGTGAGTGAATGTTGTCACCCTAGGACAGGAAGTGTGTTACTGGTAGGACAGGAAGTGTGTTACTGGCAGAATCAACAAAAAAAGCTAACACAGCCTCATATCTAAGGACTGCTTAGGGTTAATGTATTACAATTTTGTTTCAGGGTTAGGATACACTTTTTTGTGAATCTGATTTATTTGATAAATAAGGGATAAAAAAAAGTAATTGTAAAAATATCAAAGAAGGCCATTGTTGATTCATCACTTGTGAATCTCTGTACAATATCTCATAATAATTTTTCATTCTATAACTTACC
>NC_092864.1:3007229-3011009 GCF_032062135.1 Pyxicephalus adspersus | reverse complement strand
CACTGTAAATAAATTATACATCAGTTAAATTATCCAGCCATCAAACTGAACTTTTCCTGTTACAATAATCATCTTTAGGCTCCTTCTTTATGTAGTGGCGGGAAAGAAATTAAAATCATGTGGGTTTAATCTATTTTTCCTTCCTTTATACAGAATAAAGCACTTTGTAGTTTTGAAATGGTTATGATGGGTCACATGTTTAAAAAATGATCTTTTGGGCATTATTGTTGGTCACCAGTAGATGGCATTGTGTTTTCATCGTGTTTATTACACTCCATGCATGAGGACACAGCACCATCTAGTGGTATGAGTAAACACTGAGATTCTACTTTTAATGGCATTTTAAGCTAAAAAAAATCTTGGAGTATACAAATTTCAGGAAAAATCTTGGATACATGGTAAGTGTAGATTATCTAATAAAGGTATAATCTTTTATAAATGTTCATGACTTATATAAGGAAGCAGTAAACATTTTTAAGTTAGAAAGAGATAAGTATATCAGGGTGTATTTGAATGTAGGTACTGGCTAAGAGTACATTGGCCATTTCAGGACCTCATCATCAAACATTATGCACAGCATACAATGTCATCATTCATCTTAAGCATCCTGTGTCCCACGAAATGTCACTCTACATTAGCGTTGGTCGAATAGCTCACTATTTGATTTGACCGATATTTGGTCGAATAGAGCAAAATTATTCAGGTGAACTGTTGTTTTTCGGGACTGTGTAAAAATACATATCAAGACTCCCCGAGCTCTGCACAACACTGTACACGTAAAAAAAAAAAAAAATAGGGAAGGCTTTTTATGTTGCTGTCAAGGCCATTTTTTAGGGCGGTCAAGGGAACATGCCGGCCACCGAGTAGAGGCAGAAAGGGCCACGAGCGGGTTCCTCCGGTCCAAAAATTAGCCACCAGGTTTCACTGCCCTGTTACAAGCCATACACAGGCTTCAGAGTACAGGCAGAGGTCTCTGAGGGGGGTCTTTCAGTCCAAAAAATAGCCAGCTACACAGCTCTGTTATAAGTTACAACTGACAGGTGGCAGCAGCAGGAGGAGGAGGCGGTGGGCACTGAGACAAAGGACCGTATTGGTACCTGGCATCTAGAGCTGGGTGTAGTGCATCATCAATGCCACCTACATGGCTGTAATACTATTTTTAAGAACGGAGTACTGACAGGTCTCAGCAGTAACAGCATGAGCAGGAGGCGGCAGAGCCTGTTGCTGCCTGTCCACTGCCCAGTACCGAGCTCTAGATGCCAGACTAGACTCAAGCTCAACAGAGTGTTCTTTCCTCCACCCCACTGATTCTGCCAAGCCCGTCCCCTTTCATTTGGTTTTGCTATATAGTAGGTAGGGACAGATTAGAATCTCGTTCATCTGTTCATGTCTCCAATAGCTACAGCTTCTACACTGTCCATATGGGTGATGGCCTCAACCTCTAATGCTGTCCTTGCTCCTTCTCAGGGCCCACCGCCTCCTCCTCATGCTGTAACTGATGCCGCCTGCCCAGTACCCAGCTCTAGATTCCAGTTACCAATGCTGTCCACACTCCGTCTTCTTGTCAAATGACATCTCACCCTTCCCTTTCAGCTGGTTCTCAGTCTGAAACTAATCGTTTTGCAGTATTTTCACAAGATCCTTGTTGATGGATCTTTGATTGGAGTCTCCCAGGACGGCCACATACTTGTTGTGGAGAACTCTCCGAACGTCTGCTGAGCTGAATAACTTATTTGGTTCAATGTGGTCATCTAGCACCTCTCGGTTCCCATTACACATACTGGGTCTCCCATCTCATCCCCCTGAAATATACAAATTTCAGATTACACACTTCGGGGTGTCATTAAAGATGCACTACACCCAGCTCTAGATGCCAGTTACTAATGCCTTCCACGCTCCGTTTTAGGGCCTACTATCTAGTTAAAGCACACGAAAGTAAACAGGCTTGGCGCAATCAGCAGGGAAAAAAAAACCCTGTTGAGCTTGAGTCTAGCCTGGCATCTAGAGCTTTGTACTGGGAGGAGGAGGCAGTGGGCCCTAAGATTGGGTGTGGACGGCATTAGTTGATGAGGCCATCACCTATATGGACAGTTTAGAAGCTGTAGCTACTGAGACATTGCTGTGTAGGGGACTGGCATCTACAGCTGGGTACTGGGCAGTGGGGCAACAGTAACAGCAGGAGGAAGAGGTGGAGGACTCTGAAACAAAGTGTGAACGACATTATTATCTGGCTTCTAGAGTTGGGTACTGGGCAGGCAGCAGCAGTAACAGCATGCGTAGAAGGCAGTGGGCTCTGAGACCAAGTGTGGATGACATTAGTAACTGGCATCCAGATTTGGTTACTGGGCAGCAGCAGTAACAGCAGAAGGAGGAGGATTTATCCATACAAATTACAGACATTTCATTCTGATAGCACTTAGTATCTATCCAAAACCCATACAATTTTCTGTATTTACATAAAAAAATACAGATATTTCATTCTAATCCTACCTTGCTATCCATCAAAATAGCCATAAAGGTTTCTGTATTTCTCTACAAATAATACAGATATTTAATTATGATATCTCATCTATCAAAAAATAAACAGAAACATTTCTGTATTTCTGCAAAAAAAATGCAGATATTTAATTCTGATACCACTTGCTATCTTTCCAAAAGGACAGAAAATGTTTCTCTACTAAAAATACAAATATTTATTTATGAATCACAGCTCCATTACAAGTGATATGGGCTTCAAAGAAGATAAAGGCAGAGGGCTCTGAGGGAGATGCTCGGTAAAAGAAAATTAGCCAGTTACACAGCTCCATTGCAAGTTATAGACCTCAGAGACAGAGTAGAGGTAGAGGGCCATTAGGGTGAGGAGTAGAAGGAGATGCCGAAGGCTGTGAACGTGCTCTTCCCATCAAGGTGTCAGCAGGCCATGCATGAGTTGCCGACTAATCAGTACAATCTGCAGAGGGGGTGTTGAAGTCATTGCCGATCCAAGCCTTATTCATTTTAATAAAAGTGATTCGGTCGACATTTTCTGCTGAGAGTCAAATCTGTTTGTCACTCACTACGCCCCCAGCTGCACTGAACTCTCTTTCAGATAGCACACTTGTGGCTAGGCAAGCAGGGATCTGAATGGCACGTTTCCTGCATAGTTTGGCTTAGACGACCTCTACTGGTGCTGCCACCCATGCCGCTTAAGGTAGTTGTTTGGCTTCCATGGCTGGTGGAACTGCTGCATCATCCCTGCTGCTGTTGCATCACTTGACCCAGGCTGGGTCATGTACTACACTACGTGGAGAGTTGCCTTCAAGGACCTTTAATTTTGTTGGTAATATTATATATTTGACGTAACCTTATTATTTATGGTTACACTGTATTGTTATATGAATTTAATACTTGTTTATTGAAAGGTTTGGAGTTAGAAGGGTTCATTAAAAAAAGGGGTGGAAATAAAGCATCCCGAGAGGTCATTTCCCAAAGTAATGTGTGCTGAATGGGGTTGGGAAAAAAGGGGGGTATGGTATGGGTAAAGGGGTGATGAACATTCTGGCTACCTGAGTCATGAAGCAACATGGCACACAGTGGTTGGGTAGTTTCTTGAATTTCGGCTAGGTAAATACAAAAATTTAAAAAACAGCCATATCCAATTCCTTGAAAAACAAAGAGGAGATTGAGGACTCGCTGGCACCGGCAGACAAACTGGGACGGGTTAGGTACCCAGAGCAGCCTTTGGTCCTTTCTCACTGAAACCACTTTTTTTTTCTTAGAGACACCAAACATAATACTAAA
>NC_092864.1:2965257-3006262 GCF_032062135.1 Pyxicephalus adspersus | reverse complement strand
CTCTTCTTCTATCACCATGCTCTTATCACTGATATCTGTTTTTTTCTCCTTTATTGATGTGTTATTGGACTCAAAGCTGCATTCATTTGTGTTTTCACATCTGCCTAGGGTTCAGCTTTAACTATTAAAAATTTCAGCACATTTCTTTATGTTAATTTGAAGCCTCACATTCTTTTTTACCTCCTTATAGACCAGGATTCCTGCATGTGCCTATTGTTTACCTAGAAAATACACTTTTCTCCCAGTGAAAATACTGTAAATTCACAGTTGAAAAAAGCTTGTCTGGCCACTAGTGGGAGCAGCTTAGTTTTGACATTTAAGGGTATCAGGGTCCAACATTGCCCCTTTAGTGCACCTTATCTGCTGCATACTGGATTGTAGGGGTACATCCATTAAGGGTAAGGAGTAAACATTTGCGCTCTTAAATAAAAACATTATGGCCTTTGATTGGTCAAAAATTATGGAGCTTATCAGAGATTCCTTTGCTTTATAAAATACATGTAAATGTATGTTCCTGAGATGTATGTGACATGGGCACAACACAAAATGCTCTTATTGTTAAAACTGTGCTGAAGCCCCACATGTCTCCATAGGGGTGTTATGATGTGCATATGTATTGAGATCTATATATATATATATATATATATATATATATTTATTTATTTTTATTTTGCTAAATTTTTGACCACTATTATATGTTAAGACTCCCTTTACCTATGTATGTATCTATATTTCTTTCTTAATAATTAGCTGGATGTGGTCAATTTATGACACAGAATTTACATTTCAAATTGTATCCTATTGCAACTTTTACAAACTATATTCCTTGGAAGGGATCATCAGTGAGTATTACTTTGTTTTACATCCATACAATCGATATCTACTTACTGTTAAATTACTATTTGCATATACAATTGTTATTACTAGTTTTACCTAGACCTTGTTATCTATATAATTTATTCCTGAAGAAGCAGCTAATTCTTTATTTATTTGATGATTGTAAAGACTAGATCAATCTACCTTGTAAGAAAACACAGCGCACCAGTACCTGTTTTATTATGTATTGTTTCAGAATTTTTGTGTATAATAAAATGTGTTGAGTTTTAGTATCTAGCCCTTTAGGTCCCAAAGTCTTGAACTTGTCTCTTGTTCAAAAAATCATTTTGCATGTTATTACCCAGTCATAGCTAACCCAAGTTGCAAGTAATTACCCAACCCTTGCCAACTCTACCAACACGTGATTACCCAAATTTGTCATAAAAGAGGGGTCTTTGGACTTGGTTTTAGTGGGAGGTCTCCAGTCTTTTGTTAAGCAGGAGGTTTGAAGAAGGAAGTCATGAATTAGCAGGGAAATCCATGGTCTTGATTTGGGAGGGTGGTCCTCAGTCTTTGATTAGGTAGTAGTTTCCCATTTTAAGATTGGTTGCCAGTCGTGTTATAGGTCCCCAGTCTTGTCTTAAGATGGAGGTATTTAGTTTTGGGAAGTCCCCAGTTTTGTTTTAAGAGAAAGGGTCCTTAACAATAAATTAAGAGGGACGTTCTCAGTCTTGAGTTAAGAGAGTGGTCCCCAGTCTTGTCTTAAGTGTAGGGGGGTCTATATTCCTGACATAAGTGGGAGGTCCTTGGTTTTGACTTAAGGTCCCCAGTCTTGACTTATGAAGGTGGTTCCCAGTCCTGTCGTACGAGTGAGATCTTTGATCTTGGTTTAAGTGGGGTTCCCTCTATCTTATCCTAAGAAGTAGGTCCCCATTTTGTGTTCAGAAAGAGACTGCCAGCATAAAAAGGTGGCTTGCAATCTATTCTCAAGATGGAGGTTCTCAGTCTTGACTTAAGAAGGAGGTCTTTAGTCTTGTCTTATGAGAGGGGTCCCCATCTTGTCTTAAGAAGAAGGTCCTAGGTACTGTGTTAGATAGGAGGTCCTCAGGCTACACCTAGAAATGAGGTCTTTAGTCTTGGTTTAAGTTAACTGTCCGCCACCCTATGCTAAAAATAAGGTCCTGTTTTGTCTTGGGGGGGGGGTACCCAGTCTTGTCTTAAGAGGAAGGACCCAGTCTTGTTTTAAGTTGCTTATTAAAAGTGCTTGTTACATTGGCAGAAACAGAACACATTGTGTCCAATGCTTCCAGCACTTCCAGGAGCCAATCACTAACACTGATAATACCACTAATACCCCTAATACTCTGTGTGAGCACCCCTAACCCTGCTTTTTGAAGAATGAAAGGTTTCTTACCCAGGAGGAAAAACATCCACAGAACACTCTGCAGGAACATTCTGCTGGTGACTCTTCTCTGATATGACCCCCTAGCTGTGGCTGTGCACTAGTAAGTCAGGTGAACGAAGGACAGCCAGTTTTATACCTCCAACATGCGACAGCAATATTTCCCTAAAGTCTGTAAAGAGATTTGTTTCCTCCTTACCATAGATGGCATGCAGTATGTCACCAAATCTTTGTCATCACCCGTTCCGCCTGGAAGAGCACAGTTCTGCACAGCCACTGGTAGGACATATCTGTATATTTTAGCACCAGCAACAGATTAGTTGAGCAACAACCCCCCACCCCCAATATTCACCACTGCATCTGAATTGTGAATCTGGAAATTGTACACACTTTCAAGTCTAGGAGTCACTAGCCAAGTTAAAACCAAGTGGCCCGGACCATTTCTTCTATATGAGCGTCTATATGCATCAGTTATTGTGACCATAAATTGGAGCGATTTTACTACCTACCTTTTTAAGGAAACATTGGAAAACATACCAATCCAATATTGAGTATTTTATATATACAATTTAATCAAAAAGTTTTCAAATTATGTAAATTATTACTTTTTACATACTGTGTTGCATAGTGAGAGCTGCAGCCTACTAACACAGTGACCGTTGCAACCTGATAACACATAGACAGTTGCAATCTGACAGCACAGTGACAGCTATTGCCTGCAGTCACAGCAATATCTACAACCTGATAGCACAGTGACAGTTGCAATCTGACTGCATAGTGACAGCTGCAGCCTGTAGGTTTGTTTGTAAACCCATGTCACCCCCGGCGTTTGTTCTCATGTTGAGCACAACCAAGCTAGTAAATGATCAGCAGCTGTCAGAGGGATCCCAGGACAATGGACATTGAATGGCATACGGGTAGTCTCCAGGTTGCATACACGATAGGGACTGTGGGTATGTTCTTAAGTTGAATTTGTATGTTGTTAGAACAGGTACATTACTTCAGACAATGCGATTAGGACAGATGTTTGTATTAACCACCTGGGCGTTACACTGATGTCTAGATTTCTGTACCAAACCCGCCCCGCCTCCCACCCGCACCGACGCATGCAGCGACATCACCGGGAAACCCCGGAGATCGTCACTGCGCACGCTGGAAAAGAAGGAAGACAGAAGACGTGTCCGGAGGAGCTGCGGGGACAAGGTAAGTGTTTTTTTTCAGTTGTAATCCGATTGTCATACAATGTTGTATGACAATCAGATTGCACTGTAACGTGTGTTTCTATTTTTAGCTACCCCTGGTACGGGGTAAATGCTTTTAGCAAGTTTTCTTACCCCCAACCAGGTTCGGGGGAACCACCCAGGTGGTTAAAATATTTTTAGGCAGCGTGGTGTCAGTTACTTCATAAAAACCTACTAATTACAAACAAAGCAAAAATGGAGCCTAAACAGTCATTAACCTCCCTGGCGGTCTAATTCCTTCCAAATTTCCATGCAAAAAGCAGTACAATTTTTCCTATGGAAATTTATTTTTCATTGTAAGTTGGACTCAATACAGCAATTTTTTTATTGAATCCAATACAAAATTATTTGAATTTCCCACCGCTAAGTCTCGGCCGCACCGATGCATGTACCGACATCACCGGGAAACCCCATAGGTGGAATCTGCAATTCTCAGCTAGAATTCGGAGGAGGCAGACATGTCCCTAGGACCTGTGGGGCCAGCGACGGAATAAGGTAAGTGGGTTTTTATCCTGCTTTTAGGTACTCCGAGTCCGACTTGGGATTACTGCTTTTTGTATTTGATATGCAACTACAGAGTTTGTCTTGATCTTTAAAGAGTTACAAGATATTGCTCAGCTGTGTTTAGCAAAAGATTTCTTCCTCTTTAAGTCATGCAAATCTCCCCCCTCCCCCACCCAGTCTCTGCCCTGGACACAAATGATCAGGGAAGCCCTGTTCATATCTAGGAGTGGTCTGTATGTCGAATGTCCTTATCTCGGGACTACCTGTACTGTGGTTAAAGTTGCTCAGATTGTTTGGAGATCACATTTTTTTTATCTCTGGAGTGTTCTTGTAAAGTTAGCCTCAGCAACCAGCCAACAATTTCCCACAATGTCTCTAATAAGTGTGTTTGCCCCCAGGAGATATTTTGCCCCCAGCAGAATAAAGATGGAAATTGTTGATGTAGCCCAATCCTGGGTAGGAAATGAGCAATTCCACCTGTTACTGCGGAGGGAGATCTGGTAACCATAACTTGATTTAGATGGACACTTGACTTCATAATAATGCTGTTAATTTGTAATTAATAAAAGGGGCTGCTGTGGCCAAGTTAATCCAAAAATATTGTGTATGCTTTCTTTATTTATCAGGTTTTAAGTGAAGGGGTGTTGGGGGGAAGGTTTTGGTATTGGTGGCTGCAGCAAGGGTCTTATGCGGTACCCTGGTCATGTGGAAACTAATCCATATCAGATGCAGTGATTACAGAAAAAATGACCTCTAAAATATAGCATGTTTTCCCCCCAGACTTGTACTGAGCTGATGGTACTCCACATTGAAGTAAAGGATGATGAATAAAGATTTCACATAAGACATTGATCTTAAAGGAGATCAAAGAAAATGTAAAAAGATTCTCAAGTAGAAGCTGACATTGTCAATTTCATGTTCGTGCCAGGCAGAGCTGTAACGTAACAGAAGACACTTGCATAATAAAAATCCTCCAATGTCCTTTATGGTCAGAGGGCAGTTAGTTTCCTATCCATGTCAGGTGTGACTGACCAATGTGGCCATTATCACAGAACTAGAACTAATATCCCTGTAGATCCGATCTAATTAGAGAAATGTCCTTGGCCAACAAAACTCATGGGAGACAAATAACCTTTACTGGATGTCATCAAATTCACGTTACCTAAACAGATTTCCACCTCTCCATATTCACAGCCAAATTGTGGAAATTACCTAAAATTGGGGATTATTGCGGAGAAGAGGAATTCCTTTTACTTTACAAAGATCTCCTATCAGTTCCTGGTGTTTCTTCAGGATGAAATGTGAAATTGTTGCCATTACAAATACTTGCTTTTGTTATGTTTATTTGTTTTGTTGGCACTGGAAGAAAATAAAAAGCAGAGAAAAGATGAAGAGCCAGAGAAGAAGAGAACTGAGAGAGAAGACTAGAGAGGGGAAAGTGGAAATCAGATGATATCAAGGAATGGCGTAGTCAGCAGAGAGTAGAGAGCAAAAGAGAGAATTTAAAAAGAGAGGAGAAGAAGCACAAGAGTAAAGAACAAAGGGGAGAAAAAAAGGGGAAAATAAAAGAAAATGGGGAAAGAAGACAGAAGGACATTGGGAAGGAGCAGAAAGGAGGGTGGACAGGAGAGAAGGAAAGAGGAGAAAAGTGTGAGAAGAGGAGAAAGGAAAGGAGGATAAAAAAGGAAAAGAAACCAAAGAAAGAAGATGAAGAAGAAAAGAAAGTGAAGAAGAGGGAAGAGAAGTCAAGAGAGTTTAGCCAAGTTTGTTGAGAATGAAGAGGAAAGAGATGAGAAGAGTTAATAAAGGAGAAGAATTGTAGAGTCTGTAATAGCGTTTTTCATAGACCTGAGCATTCCAGTTTGGGACTTGCAGGTACACATTCCCTAAGGGGTAAATGTCATCTCTGAGTGAAGGTCTTTATAAATGAGTCTTAACTGATACATGTATATTTTCATAACGTTAGCATCCACTGCAAGAAAGCCCGGTGTTTGGGTGGGTAGCACCAGAACCGGTTCAATTTATTTGTACACTGATATTAATTTTACAGAAACCTTTTTCAGGATGAATCACAAGATGGATTTGTAAATGTCAAGCTGCTCGTCTGAAATTCATCTTTCATGTTTAATTCCAGAGCCCAGGGGTTTGGATATCAGACCTGCCAATTAACTGAAAAAAAACATAAAATGTGCAGAAAAAGAACTATTGCCCATGAGATCCGGAAGACTTGTGGGACAGGTGTAGCTCGGCTATTCAGACCAAAGTCAATATTCAACGTATTAATTTCAGTCTCCGGAGCATTCATCCTAATCCAGTCCTGATAGGCAGTCAGTCGGGTGTACACTCCAGGACGGTTCACCTCTCCACAACCTTCTCCCCAACTAACCAGCCCAGCCAAGAACCATTGTCCATCATGGGAGCAGACAAGAGGGCCTCCGGAGTCTCCCTGGAAAATAAAAAAAGCAAAGATTTTGGTCAAATACAATAAAACTGGAGCTGATAATATTTAACAGCTATATAACCCTAAGAAAATATTAAAATGCTTATTCATCCCATCTCTTCAAAACATGTATATTTCCTTATGTAGTGTCCTCTTAAAAACCCATTGTAGCAGCAGAAACGTAGTGAGAACAACAATTCTGCAGTTCTGAATTCCCAGGCAATATTGTCAGCCCTGTGCAGTTCTTCTCCGCTAAACAACAGAACCATTCTTTCTAATTGTAGTCTGATTTATGGAATCTTTCCTTTGCCTTAGTGAATATGCAGTAACATTTGATTTCTGCACAATATCTCATATTAATATTTACTTCTACGACTTACCTGACAGGAGTCTATCCCGCCACTGATATATCCCGCACAGATCATATCACTCAGGATTATAGGATCTGAACTGCTGACATCAGAATTGAAATGATAAAGGTGGTCGCAGCCCTCTGTATTGATCAGGGGAACCTGGGCTTCCTGCAGAGTCTGGGGGCTCGGAAGACCCACTGCAAATAAATAATACAACAATTTAAATTATTCGGCCTTCCAAATGAACATTTCTTGATCATTTACCATTCATAGCTGGAACCAGTTGACATTGGGATTGTTTGGTGTTACTGTAATAGAGGAAGTAGTGGCAACAAAGAGAGGAAGATGAAGGGGTCAACATCCGTGGTAATGTGGTGACGGGGTTACACTACAATGCTTTAATATTTCCTGAAATAAAACAGCTCAAATATTGACATATGAATGTCGCTCTCAGTCCTGGGGATTTGTGAGCTCAGATTCATACAGGTTCATGACATGCTCAGGCCCACAAAAAGCAATGTAGGAGCTTGGGGGGATAAGTCGTCACATACTTCAGTGTTCCCTTGGAGCTCACCAGCTGTATCTCAAAGCAATAGTAATTACTAACATGTGATAGGGCATACTTGTTCAAAACCCAACCTGAGCATATTTAGGAAAACACAATTTGCTTCCCCCCAAAATGTTAATTTAGACTATGTTAATGACACATAACTATAGTGGGGACATCAGACCATGAGCTTCTCTTAGTGACACGACTATGGACTATGTATTATGTCAACACCATATACATATACGATAATATTATTAATTTATGTGATGGAATAGGAGTGGCCCCAAACATTTTAGCCTTGAAAACTGAGGAACAGACTGTAGACTTCCACAGCATCTTAAATGAGGTATTCCCTACTTCATTGATCTAAGTTTGAAACAACATTTTGTAGATGTTTATGACATATATATATATATATATATATATATATATATATAGAAGATATAGGAGACATATTTATATATAATATCCAACGTAGAGACAAGTTTATCTCACAATAATAAATCTCAAGTGTATTCAAACTTGTCACTGGCCAAGAGTACATTGACTACTTTTCATTATACGTCAACATCAAACATTGGGCACCACATCCAAATCCAGCATTCATCCAACATCCATATTTACATCCGATATCCCTCAAAACATCATCACACATCCTAAACTTCACTATCACAAACTAGTCCATGAAAGCTTTTGAAATTATTATAATTATTGATATTAATGCACCTGTGCAATATCACGTCAGAGGAGGTGCAACTGGTGGATAATATATGTGCATATCTCTAGGAGTAATAACTATATATAATATTAAAGCGTTGCTTAGAGATTAGATTTTACTATTATATAGGAAAAAAATGTTTATTCGCCTGATATTCTACTAATCGTAAGAACATTCTGGTCTAGATTACACTTCTTCCAATACAGATAAGCAATTTTCTGCAAAAACAATCAGTTGTGGTTTGGCCAAAATCAAGTAACATTGTACCAAATGGCTGGAAAGTTCCTGGAAACCTGGGCTGACCAGATAATGGCATAAAAAAAAAACAAATGTCCGCTAACTTTACAACTCCAAATACAAAGACGGGAGATTGGGAACCTGCTGGCACAACTGGCAGCCAAGCTGAGGGTGCTCAGGTACCAGGAAAAGCAGACATGAGGCAGAGACAGCTTTTAGAGCTTTTGGTCCCTCTCCCACTGAAGCCACTGATTTCCTATGCTCAGAACTGCCCAAAATAACCCTCAAAATTCCTATTTCAATTAAGCAGCTAAAAAACATGCAATTCAGTACAAATTGCATGACATCCAAAATTCAGGATCAACCAGATGAATTCATTTAAAGATTTAATGTTTTTTTTTTTTTTTGTTAACGAAGATCCTAAAGATTACTATTGAATACATTACAATTATTTTAGTGTAAATACATAAACACAGAACCTACCTCCGGACATGATGGTACCCCAGCCGGTGACCCAGCAGTACAGTCCAGGGGGAAATTCCACATTGGCGGTAGGTAGACAGACAGGGAGGATGTAATCGGTGTATTTGATTGGAGTTTTCAGTTGTATGAGGCTGATGTCCCCCAATGAGCCTATGTCTGTGAATTTGGGATTCTTTATGATTTTTTTCACCCCAACATAAATCTGCTGGGAATTTGCATAGGAAAGTTGGTAACAGCCCAGGCAGACGGTGAGTGTGGAGATTGTCACAGAACTGTATTATTAGGGAACAAATACAAAAAACATTATAATAATTTGCACATTCAGACTAAAACCGAGCTCTTGGTATTCAATTCTGACCTTGGATAGGCTTTCTGTTTTAGATTAGGCCCCAAATTTTGGAAAATAGTAACCCCCCGCCACCCCCCATCACACACACACACAGTTTGCCACATGACAGAGAAAGACAACTGAGGTCCCAGAAAAATGTCACCCTTGTCATGGTCAGCAATGTAGCGTTGTGTGTCTGACCCACCAATAGATTTACAATCACCAACCTGGAAATACAGTGGGCAGCAGAGACCACCCACGATTCACTGATGAGAGATCCACCACAGAAGTGTCGCCCATTGACACGCAAACTCACTTGCCATGGCCATTCCCCTGCCTGGGCATTCTGCCCTCCCATAATCCGATTGGCCACCTGAGGCTTTCCGCATTCTACAGAGAGGAAGAACAACAATTTAAAATCTCTATGTTGGTTACATTTGGTTGTTATGCTACAAACAGGTGATAACATTATTCAAATGTGTCAATACAGGACCCCCCCCTGAGAGAAGAGCTGGGCTGAGTGGCACCAATTAAATTCAGGGTGATAGGATCAGGATTTGCACATCTCAGGTGGTTCTATTTTTTTTTCCTTTCGTCATGCTCCTGTCACTGATATCAGGGACCTTTTGCATATTTAATAATGTGGGGGTCAAAGTTTAAAATACCTTCATTGGTCACCATTTGACATATATGGGGTATCAGGGTCCATGAGTGCACCTTCTGACGGCAAACCCAATCCCAAAATAAATTTGGAGCTTATCAGTGATTTACTTTGATTTTTATAGTACACATAAATGTCACTGAGATGTATGTGACAGGTGCACATCACTAAAAAGTAGTTCTAAGACAAAAATCGATTTAGAATTATGTGGCTTTCACTAAAACATTGGTGATGATGTCAATGACCCCCGGGGAACAGTTCTTATTTCCTGTCCCAGTAACGCCAGGACGTGAAGGCACAAAACTGACAGCAAAAAGAAAAAACTAAGAGGATTTACCTCTTCTCTGTCCCACACTGGTGACATTGGTGACATTGGGGACTCTGGTGGTACTGGTGACATTGGTGACATTGGGGACTCTGGTGGTACTGGTGACATTGGTGGCATTGGGGACACTGGTGGTGCCGATGACATTGGTATCACTGTTGAAGCTGACATTCACCATATTAATTTCAGTCTCCGGAGCATTCATCCTAATCCAGTCCTGATAGGCAGTCAGTCGGGTGTATACTCCAGGACGGTTCACCTCTCCACAACCTTCTCCCCAACTAACCAGCCCAGCCAAGAACCATTGTCCATCATGGGAGCAGACAAGAGGACCTCCGGAGTCTCCCTGGAAATAAGTAATTTAAAATGAGAAATCAGCTCCATTACAGGAAGGGATATGGGCAGAAATGGAGCTAAATATCTTTAATATCTTTAAAGTCCCAAAAGATTTTTACTCTCACATTTAGCAAATCTCTCCAAAACACTAATTACATTTCCCCATGAACTAAAAACACTGCAAGTACAGAAAAATACCTATCGATCTTTCAGAACCCCAGTCAGCACCCGGCTTCCTGATAGGAATGACAACTGTGCTTCTGCTGTTCTGAAATCCCAAGCGGTGTTGTCAGCCCTGTTCAGTTCTCCGCTGAATGGCAGAACGCATGCTTCTTATATTATGTCAGTGATGAGTGGAGAGATCTGGCAAAGTTTATGCAAACAAATCTTAAATATGTTCTACCCAGGTAAAATCATCTCCTAAACTTTTTCTGCTATGGGGCGCTGAAATTCAATCATGCTTGAATCAATAATTAATAAATAACCTGAGTAACTTTATCCTGTAAATAAATCTTAAATCAATGCCCCACACCCCCATACCTTAGCAGTTTTCACAGTTATACTCACCTGTCCACAAATCCAACAGATTCACTTGGGTGGGAGAAGATGCACAGCCATGACTTTAAACCTTCTCAGCTGGTCCTGAAGGATTCGGCACATGTGCAGACCAATGCCGTTTACTTCAATTCGAAGGGTAGCTATCATGTGACCCAACAATAGACCAATCAGCCAATAGAAAATGACATTGATATGTAAGCACATTCTCAGAAGACTTTGGAAAATGTTTACACCAAATATATCATTGGAAGTGGATTGTTATATCTGTTTAAAATGTGAAAAACAAAACCTAATAAAATTAGGTGCTTAAAGAGGAACTAAACCCAAAAGTCCCTAAAACAAAAAGAAATCCACTTACCTTCAATCCCGCAGGTCAGTCTGATCCATCTGGAGGTCTCTTGCATCCTGTCCTGCATCGTCCCGCCATCCACTCGTGAGCCGGCGCCGCCATCTTCATCTCTTCTTCCGGGTTCTTCTTCCTACGCGCATGCATGAGATCGCCAAATTTTGTTT
Organism: Pyxicephalus adspersus; assembly: GCF_032062135.1. Taxonomy (NCBI): domain Eukaryota; kingdom Metazoa; phylum Chordata; class Amphibia; order Anura; family Pyxicephalidae; genus Pyxicephalus; species Pyxicephalus adspersus. The sequence goes on along the minus strand of NC_092864.1, from coordinate 2,994,797 downwards.
TCCCCCACGAAAAGGCTCATGCGCAGAAGGAGCACCTCCCAGGGTACCTACATCAGGCATCCCAGGAGGCTTTGCGCTTCCATTCATTCCCGATCACCTAGGTGGTCGAGAATTGGGGGGCGGTGCTGTGCCTTTTTTATTAAAAGTTATTGCATTTAAAAAAAAAAAAAAAAACAGAATTTCACTTAACATAAAAGGTTTGTCTATCCTTTTATGTAAAGTGAAATTTCGGAGTTTAGGTACGCTTTAAGATGATTTGTGAAAAAAGATATTGGCTATAACAATCCACTTCCAATGGTATAATTAACAGACTAAGTGCCAGCCATCTTTTTTTTAGATTTAGAATAGAGCGGGGTTTTGTAGTTCCATTTTGTATTTTTGTATTGCTGTCTGTTGTTCAGCTGGGGTTTGATCTCCCTTTGCCTGCTGCTTCAGTGGAGTAACCTTATTCCAAAGTCTTGTCAGAATGTGCATACATAGCACAGCCATTTCTATGGTGCATTGGTCTATTGTGGGGACACAATATAGTTGCCCTCCAAATAGGATTGAATAGCATTGGTCTGCACATGTGCAGTATTATTTAGGACCAGCTAGGAAGGTTTACAATGATTTACTGAAATTTCACAAATGAAATACCAGATTGGCGAGTCCCAAGAATGTTATGTGTTGTGTATGTGTTCCGTAGCCCTGTCCGGTTTTGTGGTTTTATTACACAAGTGAGTGATTGTTGTCACCCTATGGCATGCAGTGTGTTAGTGGCAGGATCCCACCAGGTGGAAAGCTAATGCAGCCACAATATCTAAGGACTTCTGCCATGCAATATATTACAGTTTTGTGTTTGGATTTAGATCGGCTTATTGTGGGTATCAGGTTCACTTTTTAAATAAACAGTAATACAAATATTAAATATACAGTTAGGTCCATAATATTTGGACAGAGACAACTTTTTCTACATTTGGTTCTGTATATTACCACAATTAATTTTAAATAATTTTAAATGAAACAATGACTTTCAGCTTTAATTCAGTGGGGTGAACAAAAAGATTGCATAAAAATGTGAGGAACTAAAGCCTTTATTTAAATAATCACTTACAGGCTGTCATTGCCAGCAAAGGGTTTTCAACCAAGTATTAGAAATGAACATTTTATTTTCAGCTTTTTAATTTGTCCAATTACTTCTCAGCCCCTGAAATGAAGTGATTGTGTAAAAAAAGGCTTTAGTTCATCACATTGTTATGCAATCTTTTTGTTCAACCCACTGAATTAAAGCTGAAAGTCATTGTTTCATTTAAAATAAATTGTGGTAATGTAGAAATGTAGAAAAAAGTTGTCTCTGTCCAAATATTTATTGACCTAACTGTAAACCTAAAAAAATGTTAGGTGACCATTGTTGAATTCGTCACTTGTGAATCTCAATATCCCAATATGATAATATTTCACTCTTTGACTTACCTGACATGAATCTATTCCTCCACTTTCATATCCCGCACAGATCATATCACTCAGGATTATAGGTTCTGAACTGCTGACACCAGAATTGATATGATAGAGGTAGTTGCAGGTCTCTGTATCGATTAGGGGAACCTGGGCTTCCTGCAGAGTCTGGGGGCTTGGGAGATCCACTGCAAATAAATAATACATCAGTTAAAATTATCCGGCCATCCAACTGCGAATGGATACATCACAAAGTTTTCATTTTAATTATGGAAACACAGAACCTACCTCCAGAGTTGATGCTACCCCAGCCGGTGACCCAGCATTGCAAGCCCATTGGGAAGTCCACATTGGCGGTAGGGAGACAGACAGGGAGGATGTATGCAGTATAGTTGATTGGGGTCATCAGTTGTATGAGGCTGATGTCCCCCAATGAACCCACATATGTGTACAGGGGATTCTTTATGATTCTTTTCACTGCAACTGAAATCTCATGCGAGTTCGGATTGGAAATTTGGTAACAGCCCAGGTGGATGGAGAGTGAGGAGGTTGTCACATACCTGTAATATTAGGAAAAAACAAGAAAAAACAATATAAGCAACAATCGCCTGCACATTCAGTCTAAAAACAGAGCTCTTGGTGTCCATTACAGACCTTGGACTGGCATTTTGTTAGTGGTTTGAGTTTAAACCCCCAATTGGGTGGATTGTAATCCCCTGCCGCCCCTCAAACACACACCTATTGTCACACAAAGCAGACAACTGGGGTCCCAGAACAATGTGTCCATAGTCAATGTCAGAGATACAGTTTTGTGTTTTTACCTACCAATAGATTAGCCATCACCAACCTGGTAATACAGTGGGCAGCAGAGACCACCCAAGATTCACTGATGAGGGATCCGCCGCAGAAGTGTCGCCCATTGTTGCGCAAACTCACTTGCCATGGCCATTCTCCTGCCTGGGCATTCTGCCCTCCCATAATCCGATTGGTCACCTGAGGCTTTCCGCATTCTACAGAGAGGAAGAACAACAATTTATAATCTCTATGTGGGTCATGTTGTAAATTCTGTTGTAATACGGGTGAGAAATAATAATATTTAAAGATGACAGTACACTCTTGTAACATTATTGCAGAAAACGCCCTGTAAGAAAACCTGAGGCACCCCAGATCATGGGACTGTCCCCATGGGCATCCGGATTATGACACTCCAGGCACCCTAAATCATAAAACCATCCCTAGGCACCTCAAACCAATATACTGCCACCACAGTAAACCCAGATCATAAGATCGCCTGGGAGCCTGGGAGCTCGGAACATAATACCGTGTTTCCCCGATGATAAGGCAGGGCCATCAAATAAGACAGCCCCCCCTTTTTAGAGAAAAATGTAAAATAAGGCCCCCCCCCGCAAATAAGCCACCCACCGATACCTGCGCTTACCCGAATCGGGTGGCACGGTGGGTGACTCCGTGTGGTTCCTCCGTCTGCCTCCATGGCTGCGTGCCGCGCCTCGTAATGAAGAGGAAGTGACAGGACTGCAGTGCGCGCACGTGACTCCGCCCAAGCAAACACAGGCAGCTTCCCTCATCCCTCCCTAATGGAGACTGCAGGAGTTTGTTCACGGCCAGAACATCCAAAAGTGAGACACAGACAGGTTTCTTTTGCTGTGAGCAATACCACTTACTGTATATAAGCTTTAGAATGGAACATTAAATGGTACAGTATATGATGAATTACAATGGGACATTTAATGGTACGGTATATTATTGATTACAGTAGAAGGGGACAATGAATGGATCAGATTAATCAGAAGGGGACAATGATTGGCACAGATTGATCAGAACTGGACATGAATGGCACATGATTGATCTGAAGGGGACAGGAATGGCACAGATTGATCAGAAGGGGACAGGAATGGCACATGATTGATCAGAAGGGGACAATGATTGGCACAGAGTGATCAGAACTGGACATGAATGGCACATGAACAATAACTGTGTACTGTAGTCTTCTTCATGGGTAAATAAGGCATCCCCCTGAAAATAAGCCCTAGAGCATATTTTGGCCTTCCAAAAAAAATAAGACAGTGTCTTATCATCGGGGAAACAGGGTACATGAACTTCAGATTTTAACACTCAGCTCAGGCAGCTCAGGCACCTTAGATCATAATATTACCATCATATGAAACCCACATGAGAAAAAACTAATCCAGGCAATCAGATCATTACACTGCCCCCACACGCACCACAGAGCATAACACTGCCCCTAGAGGAACCCCAGATCATAGCATTGACTCCATAGGTACCCCAGTTCATAGCACTGCCCCCACAAATACCCCAGATCATAAAACTGTCTCCACAGGCACCCCAGATCCTAAAGTTTTTTAAGTAAACTTTTCCTATTCCTAAATGTTTTACATACCTATGAATGATACCAGAATGGAAATAGCTCCTCTGGCCACTAGTGGGGGCAGATTAATTCTGACATATAAATGGTATGAAGATCTTTGGGGAACACCCATCACCGCACCTACTCAGAGCACCCAATCTGCCACATGAAGGAAATTGGTTAAATGCTAACGTGTGAACATTTGCATTCTTGAGTCAAGGCAAAATAGCTTGTGGCTGGTTGCTATAAAGCATTATGCTTTTCAGTGATTTTCTTTTGTCATGTACACTTAATATATGTCAAAGGAATGTATGTGACATATACAAAATGCTGACTGCATGGAATGTAACTTTGAGTTTTAGTTTAGTTTACACCCTTTGGACCTTATCCACATTATATGGTTTTCATACAAATGCATTTATTGTGTAGAATGAAAGAAACAAAGGTAAAGCCAAACTCTAACCATTTCTTTTACATTGGATAGTAATTGGTTGAATGTCTGAAAATGTGATGGTGTCATTGATCCCTAGTTCTTCTTATTTTCTGCCCCCATTGAATGACAACATATCCCACCTAAATAATAAATACTTAAATACAGGATTAGGGCTTCAGAAATATATCTTTCTCCTAATTAGTGTTCCCTGATAAAAATCCTTATTCAGGTAAGATCATGGCTGGATTTGCTAATATTGTGCTGGGTTGGGCATCTTTATTGAGGTTTGAGGCAGCCTTCAGGCATTACTGCTCCAATATCTTTTTTGCTGTATATATTCATACCGTATATATCCTATGATGGCACGCTCATGATTTTTGGTCTCCTGGAATGATTGTCAGATGGCCCAGCCATTTTGTAACCATCAATCTTAACCTCATTATCAGTGAACCATAAACCCCAGGTAAACCCACAGAAAGTGTTTGTAATCAGCAAGTGATTATTTAAACCAGCCAATCCTAGCAGAAACTTACTACACAACCCTAGCTAACCTCAGAAGCAAATGCTTACCCACAACTAGCTAACCCTAGTGGCAAGTGATTATTCAATCCCACTAATCCCACCACAAATGAGTAAAAAAAGATAGGTATCTTTAGTGGCAAGCAATAACACAACGCTGACTAACCCCACTGCCAAGTGACTACCAAACTCTAAATAACCCTAGTGGCAAGTGGTTACCCAACCCAGCTAACCCTAGGGGCATGTGGCTGCCTAATCCTAGCCACCCCTACCAAGTGATTACCCAATCCTACCTAACTCTAGCAGCAGATGATAACCCAAGCCTAGCCAACCCTACCAACAGAAAATTACCCAACCGAGCTAACCCTAGGGGCATGTGACTGCCTAACCCTAGCCAATCCTACCAAGTGATTACTCAATCCTTACCTAACCTTAATGGCAGGTGATAAGCCAAGCCTAGCCATCCCTACCAACTCGTAATTACCCAACCCTAGCTAACTCTTGTAGCAAATGATTACTCAACCCTAAATATTCTTTCAGCAAGTAACTATCCAACCTTATTTAACCCTAGTGGCAAATTTCTACCCAACCCTAGCTAACTTTAGTGGCAAGTGACCACCAAACCAAGCTAATCTCAGTGGTAACTGACTACCTATCTCTAGCTAACCCTACTGGTTAAGTTATTACTCTACCTTAGCTACCCATAGTACCAAGTAATGATACAACCCAGCTCAACCTAAGGGCAAGATACCACACAACTCTAGCTAATCTTAAGGGGTAAGTGACTTGGAAATAGACACTTTAGTGTATTTTCCCTTTTTTCTGACTAGTTGATCAGTGTTTTAAAAATTTGTTGTGTTGTGTTAGCTCTGTAAAAAGATTTGTATATATGCTGTATGCTTTCTGTGTCACACACAAAGAGACGGGACCACTAGGAGTTGTATGGAGGTGGTGCGAGCCCTGAGAAGGGCCAAGGTGCAGAGTCTAAGCTATAAATAGGTTTTCTCCAGGGCCTCTGATGATGAGGATGTTGCTCTGCTGGTTAGGGCCAGTTTGAGGTCCTTGGGCACACCAAGGTGGGCAAAGCATGGTACCAAATCACCAAGCAGGATGATAGTCGAGGAAGCTAGGGTCGAGACAGGCAGCAAGCAAGGGTGGTCAGGTCACACACCAGGGGTCAATAGCCAGGGATCCAGGAGACAGACAGCAATCACACAGAGGCCAATGCGGGAACAGGGAACAGAGGAAACACTGGAAAGAGCAGGAGGTACAGGTGATGCAAGGATATCCACAGGCAGACAGGAACAACACAGGGAAGTTGGCTGGGAACCAACAGACTGGACAACGAGGGGTTAACACAGGAGCTGGACACAGGAAACACTGGATTAAGCAGCAGGTGTACAGGAACTAGATCACAGAACTAGGGGCTCGGCACAATGGGGACACAAAGGAGACACGACTTGTTGCACAAACACCAAGTGTAGTCTGAGAGCCAGCTAAATAGCCAGGGCTGATCAGGAGGCTATCTTTTGATTGGTCAGCGGTTTGGACAGAATTGATAAAGACTGGAAACAGAGACACTCCCAGGATCAGAACTGAAAGCATGCACAGGAGAGGGATGCCTGTGCTTTAGTGAGGAAAAGGTAAGTGTAACATACTGTATAGTTTGCATAAAATAAATGCTTAGTATTGGTACGCTGCTTAGATTGGTTGTTATTTTTGTTTTGCATACAAACCCCTCTTTTATTATAAATGTTCCCTCTGGGGCTAGATAGTCCAGTGACAAAATCTGAAATTGTTACATTTAAACACATTTTGTTATCCTTCCTTTTACCATCAAATATAAAACAAGTGTGATAACTTAAAAAAATGTATTGTCTTTGTGACTTGTTTTTAATTCTTTCTTCTTTAACCATGTTGCAAAAGCAGAAAAGCCACAAAAAATAAATCACAAATCACACTTACCTATAGCAGCCTTCACAGGTCCAAGCACTCCTATGAACAAAAAAAGAATAAATATTGTAAAAGATCACTTAAGTCTTGTTTCTGCAACAGCTGGACCACACTAAGAGCCCATGGGGCATGGAGCTAATATATGCTATGTTGTGCATTAGTGTGCATTCAAATGAATCGGAACAGACCAGAAATCCCCGTAGAACCATTTGTTTAAAATTAGCTGATCTTCTGCTCAATAATTTTTAGCCACATCCCATCCAGTGATGGCCTCATGGCATGTCTCAGGGCGGATTTTTTAATGGTGGCCCCTACTGACCCATATCTGTATAATGTATTTTAAAATGGCCTTTTGTAGTTGCAATTGGCCTTTTAGAATGTTAGCTCTCCTGGGCAGGGTTCTTTCCTGTTCCTGTGTTATTGTTTGTATCTGTCTGTCTTTTGCCACCTCTATTTAATGTACTACTCTGCGTAATATGTTGGCGCTATAATAATATTGTTTATGAATTTTTAATAGTAATGATATAAATACTTTATTGGCAATGCATTTATTGGTAACATTTTCGTATATGGAGATAGCTCCATGCCGCCACCCCCACCTTCATGTCACCATTCTGTGAATTTCAGTCCTGTTCTTTAGGCTTGACCTAAGAGTGAGGTCTTATGTCCTGACTTAAGGGGTGAGGGATCAGTAATCTTGTCTTAGGAGGGAGGTCTTTTGTTTTGCCCTAAGCAATAGGTCCTTTGTCTTAAGTAAGAGGTCCCTAGCATTGTATTTAGAAGGTGATCCCCTTGTCCTAAGAAGGAAATTCCCAGTCTTGTTTCAAGAGTGAAGACCTCAATCTTGTCTTTAGGAGGACATTCTTGTCCTAAGAGGGAAGTCCTTGCTACTGAATTAAGAAAGAGATCCCAAGTTTTGAGACCTAAGAGGGAGGTTTTCTATCTTGGGGTAAGGGGTGGGGACATCTATAATCTTATCTCACGAGGGAGGTCTTTGGTTTTGTCCTAAGCAATGGGTTACTGATCTTGTTATAAGTGAGAGTCTTGTATTAAGGAAGATCCCCTTGTTCCAAGAAGAATGTTCCAAGTCTTGTCTTTAGAGTGAAGACCTCAATCTTGTCTTTAGGAGGACATTCTTGTCCTAAGAGGGAAGTCCTTGGTACTGAATTAAGAAAGAGATCCCAAGTTTTGAGACCTAAGAGATAGGTTTTCTATCTTGGGGTAATGGGTGGGGGCATCAATAATCTTATCTCACGAGGGAGGTCTTTGGTTTTGTCCTAAGCAATGGGTTACTGATCTTGTTTTAACTGAGAGTCTTGTATTAAGAAGAAGATCCCCTTGTTCCAAGAAGAATGTTCCAAGTCTTGTCTTTAGAGTGAAGACCTCAGTTTTGCCTTTAAAAATATTTTCTGGTCTTATGAGGGAGGATTTTGTTTTTTTCTAAAGAAAGAAAGTTCTTAGGATGGACATCCTAAGGCTTGACCTAAAAGGGAGGTCTTCAGTTTTGCTTTAAGTGGTGGGGGGTCATTAATCTTATCTTAGGAGGGAGGTCCTTGCTTTGTCCTAAATGTAAAGTACTTGTAACAAGAATCCCTGTCTTGTCCTAATGCAGAGGTTCACAGTCTTGTCCTAAGAGTGAAGTTCTTCGCTTTGGTCTTAAGAAGGAGTTTTCCATTTTTGTTGCAAAAGATAAAGTTCTCAGTCTTGTCCTAAGACTCCTTGATATTAAATAAATAAGTAAATCCTATGTCTTCACCTACGTGGAGGGTCCTTAATCTTAAGATTGAGGTCTTTAATTTTATCCTAAATGGAGGATACTCAGTTTTGTTCTAAGTGGGACCCACTCAGTCTTGTCTTAGGAAGGAGGTCTTAGTCTTGTATTAAAATGGAGGTCCTCAGTTTTATCTCGTGGGTGTGTTATATTGTTACACGTTTTAATGCAAGAATAGTATATCCAATGCTTTTAGTAAAATTCATTCAAGTGTGCTTGCAATATCATCAGACGTAGAACACAATTGTGCCTCCAACATTTCCAGTAAGCCCCCCACTAACACTGTGTTCCATATAACCACCACTAACCCTGCTATGTTAAGAATAAAGGGCCGGAGTCACTTACCTAGGAGGAAGAACATCCACGGAACCCTGAGCTGATACATTGGTGACTTGTTGTGACCACTGAACTGTAGCCGTGCACTGTACTTACTACCGGTGACTCAGGAGAATGTAGAACAGCCAGTCTTGTATTTTGAATATGAACCATCGAAATCACCCCAGGGTTTATAGAGAAATAGTTTCATATTTTTCTAAACGACATCTAATATGCTTTGTCACCGTATATTTACACTGTCATCCCCTGACCTATCTGGGGCTCTTGTAGTCCAAGCTTTTGAAGTACAAGCCTTGCGAATGTAAAAGTTTTTGACATCTTCTGATAAAAAAAATACAGCTGATCTCATGTGATGATAAATCACAATCTGTTTGTATTTTGGCATCCCTTAAGAAATCAGTGAATCAACTAATTCTATAAAATTACAATAGAAGTCTGATTAATTAATTTTTACCAGTTAAACCTTTTGAGGTCACTAATGCCAAGGGGCCCAGACCAGTTTCAGCAGGGCATTGTTAAAATGTTTGAAAACTCAAAGAATTCTTTGCACACTGTCCGTCAAAGTGACGGCTGCAGCCGGTAGGTTTGACCCATTGATCATCAGGGTTGGTTCTTATGGTGGACACATGAGGATCTAGGCTTCATGGATAATGATTATTTGGGATCAGCAGCTACCAGTGACAGGGGGATCCTAGAAAAAGGATGCATACATATTCTCTGTCACTGTGGTATGGTTACTTGGATTATTTTGGGGATCTTTCACATTTGCGTTTATCTCAGGTCAGTCTCATAAAATTAGTCCCACCAACCACCACACAGTATTCTGCAATAGCTCTGTGTTTTTGTCTCCAGGAGATATGAAAATCATTAGTGGTAGTCTAATTTTAGATAAAAAATGAACAATCATGTTATGACTGTGTAAAATGTGATAAGCATAACACAATCTAGGCAGCCCCAAAGTGCACTGCAATGAAAAGAGCATGTGTTCTCAAGCAAAGCAGTGGATTGTAATTTAGTGCAATGAATTTCTGCAAATCAGTGTGCAATATAGCGTGGAACAATATGAAGGTTCTCGTGTTTATTGTGGGTGTGATTCTCAATTCATTCACTAGAGGGGGGTGTGTTCAACTTTAAAGTAAACTGAATTACAACCTGAAATATAAACATAATAACAAAAAAAAAACAAAAACACAGCGAAGAAAATAAATTGGAGCACAGGACCACCTAGTGATTGGATTGAGAATTGCATCTGTTATTTAACCAATGTATCTACGTTCACCTATGTCAAATACTGTTCACGTATATTAAAGTACATTTCTGCATCTTTATTTAACTAATAAGTACACTCACCCATATTGTTTATAATTATACCTTAAAGTCTTAGCCTATCAGCACTAATGGGAATATAGCTCGGGGCCTTGGAGAAGCGGGCCAGGAACACAGTCTGGTATACACTGCGGGAAGACTGCATGCTTTTAATCAGTCAAAAGCTGATCATACATGGTACAATCTGTTGAGTAGGAGTTGGATGTCATCCAATCTGCAGAAAAGTACTTGAATAGCATAGATTTTATTACTATGCTTGCATGTTACTTGGACTTGGCTCTGTCCCACCACCTACCTGATGGGACCTGGGCGGCATGCTGAGCAGAATGTGTTTGAGACCCAAAGAGAAGAGAATAGCCAAAGAGCAAAAGTTAAAGGAACACTTTGTCGCCTGGGTGAAGAACCCTGAGCAGAGTTAGAATACAGCTTGGGAAAAGAAGTGAGAGACAAAGTTTGTCTTGATCATTCAAGAGTTACAATAGGCTGCAGAAAGAGCTCAGTCTCAGCTGTGTTTAGCAAAAGATTTCTTCTGCAAGTAAAGCAAACCGCCCCCCGCACCCCATCCAGCCTTCTTCCTGCACACGAGGGAACAGGGAAGCCCCGTCCTCTGTATGTCGGATGTCCCTAATCTGGGCACTACCTGAACTGAAGGAAGCAGCATTTCAACATTTTACAGTGGGTGGCAGCATGCAGTACCGAGCCACTCACCACCTAACCCATTCATTCCTAATTGGTGGCCATGGGTGGGATGCGACATGTGGTGTCCTGTGAGCATGGCAGAACCTCAGTGCCCATGTGAACTAATCTTAGGTAGGTTTCTCCACCTAGACTCTTCCATCCATCTATTAATGGATGTTTTTATGTTATCCCTATGTGACGCACCTTTACCCATTCAATAACAAATACTTCCTCTGGTAATCAAAGTGCTGCATTATGGTGGTCAATGGCCCTTCTAGTAGACACACTGGGATTTATAGGCCACTTGCAAGTTTATTCGTTGAAAAAGGTTTTGAGGGATTGCTTATGGACATTCTGTTGTGCATTGAGAACTTCTTCCACTTATGTGAATTGTCCTAATGCAACTTGGACTATAGTTTTACATTTCAATATTGCAAGGAGGCAGGAATTGTATTGAAGGAAGGACATTGACTGCTTATTCTCCATCTTCTTTTCTAAGTACGTTGAGCTGCACATATGCAGGATGTCAGGTTCTAATTGTAGAATGTAAGTAAGTAAGTTCTGGCATCTTCTCTTTAAAGATATGAAATCCAACAGAAATGAAAGAAAACAGCAATAAAAACCTAAAAAGCATTCCCGGTTGAGCTCCTACCATGTACGCCGCCTTGCAGGAGAGTATGCAGATTGGAGCGCCCTCTAGTGGCTGCAAAGCTCACACCACAAGAGTATCAGACATGAAACCTCACAAATTATTTTTTAACATGGGGAGCATTCTTTGTAAATAAGCAGGCCTTGAGCTTTTGGTGCTCTCTTATACTGTTATGTACATTTACACTAGTGTGCACAGGGGGTGATAAGAAAAGTGTGGAGTATAGGCGAGAATTGGTCTATTTGTTTTCTTTGTAATTTCTGGAGAGAAGCAGAGATAGAGGGAGAGAACTACATTTACACTATATGTATATAATACAATATGAATGTACAAGGACAAAATGATATGACACGGGAGGTGACACCTCGTGGTGCCTGCTACAGACACTGGGACATAGTATAATAAATCGATAAAAAGTTCTCTGCATTGATCTTGCAGGATAACAGTAATAGTGTCTTTATAGAGCCCCAAGACTCTACATATGGTTCCTGAACCTTTCCATAAAACAACTGTACTTCAGAAATGTAGGGTTCTCCATTTCTGTATGATATATATACGACCCATGGGTGGGCCCTGAGCTCCATCTGTCTTTGGCCCCATTTCTGTATCTCTTCCCTTCTCTGTTGTCTCTCACGCTCTCAGGTAGACTCTGCAGTGGTATTCCGCTCCTCATGGGTGGAGCATCCTCAAAAGTAGAGAATTCTCACAACTTTTTCTTGAGGGGCCGACGGATGTACGTCTGGTAGTAGAAGTTAAGGAAAAGAATGATGAGGGAGATGATATAAGCAAAGACGGCCGCATTAAACCCATCAGGGAACGGACAGTCTGTGAAGAGGTTGTAACCAGAGTGGAAGGCAATTGCCACAAACTGAGTCTGCAGAGATAAAACACAACATAAAAAATAACATAATAACACCTCATATGTAAAGTAGCTACATAAGTACCGCCTCTGAGGAACAATGTGTAATATGTCTGAGGCATAATATTAAGGTGAAATGTATTTTTATATATTTGCGGACAATATCAATGAGCTGAATAATTCCTTTTTTAGTCCTAGCAATGTTTTTGTCAGGTAGTACCAGACTCATAGAAGTCATTTTCCAAGTCCAGAATTTCTCAGACACTCACCAGCTGAAGTATGGTCAGGTATCGCTTCCACCACAGGTATTTCTGCACTGAGGGCCCCAGGACGGCCAGCCCATAGTACAGGTACATGAAGATGTGGACGAAGGAGTTCAGCATGCCGATGAAGAATGCTGAAAAACACATCAAATGTCAATTTATTATAAATGCTCCATAAATGATGCCTGCAACATGATAGCTTCCCCCACCTGCTAGATTGTAAGCTCTTTGGGGCCTCTCCTCCTCCTGTGTCACTGTCTGTTATTTGCAACCCCTATTTAATGTACAGCACTGTGTAATATGTTGGCGCTATATAATTTAATAATATATATTATTTACTAATAGAAATAATAATATTAGCTCTGCCGCTGATTTCTACTGGTGCCACATTGGACCCTTGCCATGCTGGCACAGACCTCATCATACACCGATTTAGAAATACCCCACATCTTGTTCCCTCGCTGGATGAGGGGGGTGCACAGAACATGGACAAGACTTACCCTGTCCTCCAGCCACGTATTTGACCCCAGCCCACCAGTTGAAGATCATGGTGGCATGATGGTAGACATGGAGGAAAGAGATCTGATTGAATTTCTTCCTCATGATGAAAAATATCTGCACAGGAAAAAAGATAGAAAGGAATCAAACATCTCCATCATAAAATTAGATCTGCCACGTATAAAACACACAAGTGACAGAAGAGCGTCATTCATGGTGAGGACAGAGGGGTCATTCACAGAGCTGAGGCAACGGCTATTGTCCTGGAATTCCCAGCATGCCCAGCTCTTCATATCAGGCACAGATACGCCATAATACATTCCGGAGTGATAAGAATGTGTCAGGCTATGGTCACTATTGTACTTTGTCTCTTTTTTATAACAGTCTCAATAATCAGCTGTGAACCCTCCTATGTAATCTGGATGCAGAAATTTCCAGTAGGATCAGACGCAATGTAGAGGTCAGGCTTAGCGACTCGCTCGCAGAGCATATAGGAAAGGTTATTATTATCTAATACAAAACATGGTGGAATATTGGTACAGTTGTAGCATGCTTCCTATGTCACAGCAAAGTGAACGGGTTTATATACATTTCTTTGTTGTTGGATAAAGGCTCCGTTTCCTGGAAAGGTCCTCTTCCACATTTTAGTTTAGACCCGAGCTTCCCAATCAGAGTTCCTCCAGAGTTTGCAGAAGCTCCTTAAGCAATGAGCAGTTTGTGCCCCTCGGGTCAGTTTAGGTGACACCAATCTATAAGGGTTGCATTCTTCCCATTGGGCACCACATTAATCTACTGTGAGCTCTGGATGTATTATTTAGATTCTGAGATCAGATGAGATTGGACGCATTCAGAGTGATGTTTTCTAGTTGAATGTAGTAATTATAGAATCCCAGAAGACCCGAAAGTTATGTTGATGGTTTTCACATGTTAGAAGGTTAAAAAGGGTGGTTTAGACAGTAGATATACTCTTCTATATAGATCCTCACAGGTTTTCTTGGAGGACCCAACCCTTCCATATACTCCAGGACAGGCAAGGTACTTCATAAACTAAGGTGCCATTCCATGTGTTCTTCCAAGGAGAAACAAAACAGTGTTAGACACCCTCGGTTGGAGAACCTAGAACCTCCCATAAAGGGAAATGTAATCATTTGATGGAAGAGAAGTTGTCTGGAAGGCTTAATATCCAACTTATCAATCACCCACCATTAGATCTAAAACATTAAAGAGTGGAGGATCCTCTTGGTATACTTACTGTGTCTAGGAGCTCAATGACCTTGGAGAAGAAGAACCACCAACACACTCTGGCCATCTGTAGGGGAAAGAAGGAGAAGATGTCAGATGACACGGGTCATCCCCATCCCAGCCAGACAACCATATTCTATCAGTTATTCCCCCCTACTACAACAGGTACTGGTATAGAAAGACCTGATTGGATATTATGAATGAGACAGACAATTCTTTTAGAAACATCCTCTTATAACACATTTCTGTCTAGAGAAACAAAGTTATTGGAGGTGATTGTTTTGTTTAGGATAGATCTACTAGCTTATGTTGCTGCACTGCTAGACTTCATTTCACTCGGTGGGCACCATGATCAGAATACCCAGAATGCCTCACTTACCCGCAGACCCAGCTCACTGTTACTGTAGTCCACCGGTTGGCAGAAGTAGCTGTACCCGGCCATTACTGAAGTCACCAGAAACTGAGGACAAGATAAAAAGATATGTTTAAGGATGACAAAAAACAAGGTGCAAATTGAAACAAACCAGAACAACCAACCAGATTTCATCTTTCATCAATATAACTTTTGTTAACTGACATTCAACTGGCCAATAGGTTTTCCTGATTGGTTAATAAGATCTCAGGTCTCCTTTGGAAGTTACAGTTGTATATCTCATCAAGCTTTGAAAAAGTGTGTGTGTGGCCTTACCTCATAAAACATGAAGACAGAGAGGCCCACTAGGCAAAGGTTATAGATTAGCAGCACCGAGCGCAAAGTGAAGGGCTCCCGTCCTTCCATCAGTCGGGGTCCCAAGGCCACAAGCAGGAGGTAGACAGCAAATATGAGAATGATGGGGACGGGAGAGTAAACCAGAAGCCATGGATCCG
Source organism: Pyxicephalus adspersus (assembly GCF_032062135.1). NCBI lineage: Eukaryota > Metazoa > Chordata > Amphibia > Anura > Pyxicephalidae > Pyxicephalus > Pyxicephalus adspersus. The sequence continues at coordinate 2,979,583 of NC_092864.1, read as the reverse complement.
TCCGACTGTCTGCAAAACGGAAGAGAGCGCTATCAGTGTATGGAAGGAGTCCATCACCACTGGTGGACAACTGTGCATCAAACAATGTATCCTATTACAATATTGTTACAGTGTTACAACTCCTGATCTTTCTAATGGATTGTAATTTTGCCTCCAGAAGTTACATCATTGTGTGTAGAAGGATCAAACGCCCCTTCTGTGACTGGGCAGCTTTAGAGTGTGTTCACACTATCTTGTTGTGTATTGCTTAATAAAGTGCTAAGCCCATTCATATACCATGCAATATTATTTTCAAATCTTTCTGCATCACTGCAACACTCTCATGTGAACCGGCCCTTCTCGACATGCCAGATACCCATGACTGTCCTTCTCTTGGCCAAGGATTGGACTTTCTACCCAGCTGTGATCTCCCCAATACAGTTTATAGATAAATTATACTTTTATATAAACCAGAGTGCATATGACCCCAGTGTAGAGGCAGGGAAGGTGGTTTCCTTTGTCATCCATCAGTGAGTGGGGCAGCTGTCCCAGATGTGACCCTGCAAGGAACACCTGTTCCAAGTGTCACCCTTCAGTATGGGGGTCAGTTGTCACTCCATTCTCCATGGCCTGCACATAGAAATTCTCTATGGCCTCAAAGGTAGACACCTTACAGTTGTAAACAAAACAGTGCCAGAGGGCAGCTGTCCCCAATGTGACCCTGCATTGCAAGGGGCAGCCACCCCAGTGCCACTCCGCATTAGTATGGGCAGGTCTTGCTAACTCTTATTCTCCAGAGCCCATACATAAAAAATCCTATGGCCTAAGTAGGGCCTAAGTAGGTCATAGCAGGAGCAGATTTCTCTAGTATCACCCTGCAATGAGAGGGGCAGATTTCCCTAGTATCACCCTGCAATGGGAGGGGCAGATTTCCCTGGTATCACCCTGCAATGGGAGGAGCAGATTTCCTTAGTATCACCCTGCAATGAGAGGGGCAGATTTCCCTAGTATCGTTCCCCAAAAGGGAGGGGCAGATTTCCCTAGTATCACCCCGCAAAGGGGGGGGGGAAGATTTCCCTAATGTCACCCTGCAATTGGAGGGGCAGATTTCCCTAGTATTACCCCGCAATGGGAGGGGCAGATTTCCCTAATGTCACCCTGCAATGTGAAGGGCAGATTTCCCTAGTATCACCCGGCAATGGGAGGGGCAGATTTCCCTAGTATCCCCCCGCAATGGGAGGGGCAGATTTCCCTAGTGTCACCGTGCAATGTGAAGGGCAGAATTCCCTAGTATCACCCGGCAATGGGAGGGGTAGCTGTCTCCTACCTCCATTCTCCAGAGCCCACACATAGAAGTCCTTCACAGCCTCCCAGGTGGACGCCATACTGGAACCTGCAAATAGCAAACAATACAAGAATCAGTATAGTAAATTAAAGAATTTAGCAACTAAAGAAGAAATATCTATCTGAGCGACACATAGAGCGTACAAATGACTCTCCCCAAACCTCAGTAAACTCAATATTGAAGTGCCAGGTTGGGTATCTCAATCCTAAAGCACTAACTATGGACCCCCTTCCCATGATATATGGTATGTCACTCCTGAACCTTGTACCTTAAAGCCAATTCACAGTGATTATCAGAAGGGACTTTGCTCCAAAATCTATTGTCAGTGGGTGATAAGACCAGATGTGAATAGAGGAGAGCAGGGACAGGGGACACTGAGGATGTCATGTAATAAACCCAGTAAAGTGCGTCAGTACATTTCTGTATTTAATATGATTCTTTGTATTCCCACCCAATACATATAGCAGGCTGGGATCCGCCAATGGCTGGGGGCTGTATTTTTATAATGTACATAATAATAATATGTATAATGTATATTATTAGTATATTAATATTAATATATAGTATCATATATATATAATATAATAATATATTATATATTATATAATATATAATATATCAAATATATATCATATATTATGATATATGCAGCACTGCTTAGATTCCACGCACAACATTTGTATTGGGTAATTCTAATTATTTTCAATGGGAAACATTTAAACACACAGAGCCTAAAGCAGAACAAATACAGAACAAATCCTACATTGGAGATTTTGCCATAACCATCGGATATGCATACTGCTTGCTGATTACAGACGAGCCCGGGATCCTGTGAGGCCGCCATCTCCATCACCAACTCTTCCATGTTCACCGTAATGTTTTTTGCCCTTTTGGTGACCACTGATGAAGTGATGGCAATGTGGAACAGTTTCCAATTTTATATAATATTACTTAGCTTATGTCCCATATTTTATGGGAGGGACTTGGGCCCTAGGATGCCCGAATAAATAATGCACATTATTGTGCGCTGCCTTAACATGCATTGGTGGTCCAACACATTGGTGTGTGTGTATCTATTGGCTGTAAATATAATGGTGCCATTTATTGGTGTAGTTTTCATTTTTCTCTCATGTCCCCTTCCATTGTCGTCACATTCATCCATATACAGGAATTATGATTTACATGAAACATTAACATTACATAGACCATTCAGAATTCTGTCCTGTACCGGAGGAGGTCCATATTGGAGTTACTGCATTGGGTGACACCAACCCTAGTGACACCTCTCCACTTTGTATTATAGGAAACATATTAAAACTTTTAGGGCTGATTTACTAAAGAAGTCTAATCTGTTCACTATTGAATTATCATTCATTTCACTTATCTGAGTGAATGTGGTCCAAATTCACTGTGCAAATAATAGCCAATCAGATGCAAGGAAATATAAATGTAAAAGACAGGATTTTTGCTGTCAGCAGAGCTTCCCCTCAATTGACCCCGTTGTAGCTAGATTGGGGGTACATAGTCTAAATTTTACTCCTTTGTCCCCATCTGGAAGATTTACATTTTACGTGTCCTGAAGACACAGCAGAGGAAACAGAATCCTCCTGTTAGACATTTGTCATTAGAACAAGTGTCCCCATTGTAAGATTTCTCCTCTTTTCCTGCTCTGGTGACACCTGTACCACCCCTTCCCTAATCTATCCAAACTAAAATGTTTTTATTCTTTGGATAGAATTTATATGTTTATTACCTGCAGAAAATCTTGATACTTGGGTGAATTAGGACTCTGCGGGGGCTTCTTTCAGCCTATACATGTGAATTGGACCTACGGTTGGGTGTCATAGGAATGTCACAGAGTACACGTAAAGGGATCAGTGACCGGTGAGGACGCAGCCTGTCACCTGGTAACTGATCCCTAAAGCCTGCTGTCAGTATTGCATCACCTCAGGTGACCTCACCTGTACAGAAAGGTGACTCCAGGTGGCTGGCGCTGTCAGGGTCCCCGGTTTCCCCTCTGAGGGTTACTCTATGCTGGGCTGTGTCTTCTAAGTAGTGTTAAATAATGATCCCATTACACAACAGTGAGGGGAGGAGAAGCTGCTGGGCCCCGCCTCACCCAACCCCCTACTTTAACCCTTTAGTGACCCTCACCGGCTCCACACAGAGCTGAAATGCAGAAGAACTGGTTTATTAATCCTGACAAAAAATACAAATGTTATCCTTTAATTATACGTACAGACAAAAGCTAAACAATAAATAAAATGTTATAGTCGCAGAAATACAAAATGTGCAAGAAGAGGAGGAAGGAGATACATTTATAGGAGGGTTACAACAGCTTTTACTTTCTTCTGCTATATAAAATGTATCATTTACCTAATTAAGTGTCACATTAACCCCTTCAGCCATCTGCTATACATGACACTGAGCATTGTGCATCTAATTAGTTCTTTTTTATTGTTATTTATGAATTATTCCTGGTTTGAGCTTATTGCTATGAATTGTCCCTCTGTCAGAACTCATCAGCAATCACGGCTTCCAGTTACATAGTGCGGAAATCCAGATTGTTTGGTGTACACAGACATCATGGGATAATGAACATCCCTCCAGGCAAAGAGATCTGAGTACACATAGGCAGAAGGCTAAACAACTTGATTCTATAGAATAAATGTATTTGTATTTACTGAATTTGTTATTTCTATTGTGAACTGAACTTATTATGATAATTATTATTATTACTATTATTATTAATAATAATAATAAAAATAATAATAATAATTCTATTTTACATTTTTGCTTTTAAAGCTCTAAAATTTTATGCAGAGCTGTACAATAAATAGGGGTTACACAGTAGATACCTGCATAATAGAACAAACAATGCCATAGGGTATGGAGAAGACCCAACCAACAGAGCTTGCAATCTAAGAAGTGAGTGGAAAAAACATGGGGGGGGGGGGGGGGGGGATATGGGGGGGGGGAAAACATGGGGGGGGGGGAGGGTGAAAAGTTAATCATGGATTAAAAGAGACAAGCCCGGTAGGTGAGTTTGAAAAAATGTATTTTAAGGGCTCTTATAAATATTAGTAGTAAGCCTAATAGGATGTGACCGACTATTCCGGAGGGTGGAGGCAGCCCTAGAAAAGTCTTGAAGCCATGCGTGTGATGATAATAGGTGGGAGAGGAGCTGTGGAGGGATTTGTGTATAAGGTAGATAGGTGGTACAAGAACTGAGAGGAGATTTGTATATCAGGTCGGTAGGTGAGACAAGAACTGTGCAGGGATTTGTGTATCAGGTAGGTAAGTGGGACAAGAGCTGTGGAGGGATTTGTGTATCAGGTAGGTGGGGGAGGAGCTGTGGAGGAATTTGTGTATCAGGTAGGTAGGTGGGAGAAGAGCTGTGGAGGGATTTGTGTATCTAGTGTCAGGGATCACACACATGATTCCCAGGACTGTATAAACGATTGCAGTCCTGGGAATCCACTGCAATCCTGGGGCACGAGAGGTTAATTAATCTCTAGTGCCTGTAGATCACAAACAGGAGGATTCCAAGGGCTGCATGAACAATCGCAGCCCTGAGTATCCACTAGGCACTAGAGGTTAATTAACCTTTAGTGCCCGGGGATCGCAGTGGAACTGCAGTTGAACTCTCAATAGAGTTTCTCCAGTTGGAGGAGGTAGGGGAGTGCCTCCAATCAGCTGTGACTACAGGCGAACCCCTACCGTGGGAACCGAACTGCAGGTGAACTCCATTGAGAGTTCATCTGAAGTTCCACTGTGATCCCCGGGCACTAAAGGTTAATTAATCTCTCGTGAGTTGTGGGTATATTAGTGAGGCTTGTATACCGATTTCTAAGTAGAAAATTCATTAAACTGAGATTCAGAAAGGACAACATAGAAGGTTTAGAATGATGTTTGAGGTTTGTTTAGTGTGAGCAGAGGTTTGTAATACAGTCCATGTTATTGCCGAATGTTCCGTCATTTCTGTAGCTTTAATGTAAAGCCTGTAGAGTTTTATGGCTGCTCAACTCTGTTTAAATTCTAGGTTGAGTTCCCTGGATTCATTCCTAAAACCATTTAATTTTGGCACATGACTGGGTTCCTATATGACTATGCATGTTGTTATGCTTTGGGCGCTGACATGGCTGAACATATACAACAAAGTAATAATACATAATTCTCCATGTACGAAGGATTACTTGCAATAACCAGTTATGGACTGTTAAAATAAAATTGCTGGGAAAGATTGCTTGGTGAGTCCTAGGCAAGCTGTACATTGCAGTTTCTGAATATAGATATATTGTGTATATATCGGCAAAGTTATCATACTTGCAGTCCTATTGGAGCCTCAGTGACTTTCAATTCAATTGTCACAAGCAGCAGGAATGATGCATATGCTTGTTGGCAGTATATGAGTTTGAATACAAGTGCAATGCTGTTGGTTTGATTTTTCACTACATATCCTAGCACATGATGTTGGTGCAAATGATTTCCCCTTTGTGTATAACTAATAATGACCAAGGGATGGCAGTAAATCCTCAGGATCCACAAAACATTGTAATTGCCCACATAAGGATACAACAGAACAAGAATATTACTATCATTTAATTATTAGCCATGTTGATGTCAAAGTTCCATCTTCGTTATAGACCTGGAAGAGGTTTTTATATGACTCGATGTCACAGTGTTCAGAATTCTCAAATACTGGAGGACGGATCTTATAAGGAGCCCAGATACCCTAAAACTACAAGCTTGTCTCATCCCTCGGAAAATTACTACAAGTCCTGACCCTGCCTTGTATTTGTTTAAAGAGACTTTGAATTGAGCAGAGAATCCTTTAGGAAACATTACAAATCTCTAGAACAAAGAAGAAGTCACCGATAAACACCAGGCAGTCTTCATTACATAAAGCACCGCAGTAAGATATTCTAAAATTCTATTATTTCTAATATTTCCTTTTCTAGTTTTCTATGTAATGATTCATAAATATTTACTATAACATGTTTCATGTAGTGCAGATAGTGGACCCCACATGAATATTCGTGGTTTAGTAGCCAAGGCCAAGGCCAGTAAGAAGGGTCAATCCAACTGACGGGTCATCACAATAGAAAATCAGTTGGGGGAGAATCTTAGGCATATTGCCCTCCAAGCTTGTTGCTGCTCCCCAACACTCATTGTATGATTGTACTTATATACGATATATGGCTGGGTTTCATATTAAGCATATCCATATGCTGAGCATTCAATATTTTGTTTAGTCTGCTCCCGACCACTGTACACATTCTTTTTTTATAGCCAGCACAATGCTCCAAAAACATTTATTAGTCCTCACTGTTTTATAAATTTGCAGCAAATCCTTCATTCCATAACTCTAATGACATAACTGTCATGCAGATCATCTATGCTGGACTCTGCAAGAGGAAATAACACAGAGATAAATAAAATAAAAAAAAAGGAGAACAAAGTGGAAATATCGCCCATGCAGGTCCGGAGAGCTGCGAGAAGATGGGGAACATACAGGATTTATTGGGGAACAGGCAAAAGATAATTTCAGCAGAAACCGAGCAGAAGTCAAGAGATGTGACCCCTCGAGCTACACAATCACATCCACAGGAGGAAGGCTCCCAGCAGCTCCCAGATAAAATGAGACCCGTGGCACAACCAGAACTCACTCAGCTACCAAGACCCTTGCCTACCACCCAACCTAGATCCTTGCCTACACCCCTGCCACGAATGGGGGCACCAAGAGACAAAGCCACTTCATCACAGTAAGCCCCAGTATTCTATCTTGATGATTAATAAGTATTTAAAGGTATATGTTTTTTTGTTTCACAAAGCGGACCTTGAATGCTTTTAGAAGCCTGCACCAATATAAAATGACTAGGGATGAAAATATTTGGGGTGCTCATCTTTCCAAGGTCCCGGAGTGATTCTGTTGGTGCCTAGACAAGGAAAGCCATGTTCATGCTCATTTGAGCACCTTACCTCTTTTTCTCTCTTTAGGTTTTACTTTGGTGTTTTTCACTAAGGGAAGCAACTGAAAGCAGGAATGTGAATATACAGTTGGTGGCATGGGGAAAGGGAAAGTTTTTATCGGTATGGTAGTCATTCTCCATTCCTTGAGGGCCATATACAAGGCAGGCTTTCAAAAAAACTCACTTTACTAAATTGAATGCGGTCTGTTGAAGAAATACTAAAAATGGGTGTAGATTCTGACCCTGGATAGCTGGACATGTGATTATCAATATTATTAGGACAAATATTGTTTTATAAAAGTTATTCACCTTTTATATTGTAATAAATTTCTGAATCAGGTTAGGGGCCCAGGACCGATGGGTGCTCCGGGGGCTTTATCAATTTAGTTCATGTAGGGTCAAGTAATTAAAAAAATTACTCCATACATTTTTGATGATGAATAAGGGATTGAAACTCATTTCCAGCCTTTTCTGTTTTTGAATAGACTAAATATGGGATCAAACCTCAGTCTTGTTTATAGTCAGTGACCCCAATGTAAGGAGGCATTTTTTTTAGCTTTTCATGTAGTCCCCCAGGCAGATAATGAAGGGACTGTCAGCAATAAAAGTTTTAATTGTTTCCAGTTCAATCCTAAGCTTCTATTTTAAATTCCAGTTGTTACCAAAGAACATTGGTGGCCTTCTTCTGAAAACTTTACTTTCCCAGCTTCAGCATTGTCCAGAAATTAATTCTAACTTGTAATATAATGTAAAGTAAATTAAAGCTTTCCGTTACTCAGGGGGGCACAACCTTTTTGGGAAGATGTATACAGCTGGACTCCTGTTCCCTATTTTAAGGACTCCCCAGTGATTTGCAGGTGATGTTGCCCCGAAGATAACAAATATCTATCTAATTATAGCTCTCTATGGTCATTTCAGGCCAACTGGCTTGTATCAGCTCTGTAAATATGCAAATTAAATGTATTAGTGTGAGATAAACATGTCCCCTCATTAACACAAAGTAGAAATTTAAATAAATGTTTATTGTTTCCTTTTACAAGCCATGAACTTCTATATTAAAGCCCACACCTTGTTTTTAATACCACATATAAAAACAAACCGGTAGTATTCAGATCCACAAGTTAAACAAACACAAAATATTTCCAAGTATAAATGCACAAAGCGTTTTAAAAAGGCAACCCCTATAGCAGAAGCTGAGAATAAAGTGACCCAAATATTACACCAATTTGCCACTCACAGCATAACACCCGATGGAACATTTGTGTACTGGGTATTGCCTTGTTTTAACGCCTTGCCCATATCTCAGAGCTGCCAAAAATTAATTGAAAACTATGACCTGTGCATATTCATAGTTTCCAGGCCAAGCTCTAAAACTAAAAAAATAAGACCCATATGAATGTGTTGCTTGACCTTTTTAACATAGGGGAACCCCTTGGAATAACTTCCAGGTCTTCAGGAAACCCCTTCTATAAATACTACACCCACAGTATAGTATTTGTGTTTGGACCCTAACTTGGGAGTGATCTACTCCACAACCATGCATTGATCTTATCAAAGTTTTATTCTACATCAACCTAAATACTGGTGTGGTTCCCCTTGGTGCTGGATATCTGAATAGGGGTATCTACTATTGATTGGGTTCTATAATTTCAGCGTTGGGTTTCGGAGATGTAGCTGGGTGGCCTTCCTCGTGTGAATGTTCATTCCCCTTTCGATGTTGCATGCTCTTTTACAACCACTGTCTCCTGGTATGAGATTTAATTTGGTCACTGTATCCAATCTTTTTAATTCCTGAAAAAGCCGTCTCAGTGCTGTGAAACACATCAAATGAAGGATATTCTTTCTTCCCTTCTGTAGAAAACCAAATACCCTAATAAAGATGGTTTTTGGGAGAAAGTAACTATGCATGTGATATTGCATTGCTCTTTATGGATATATGCTATGTTTTATGAATTTTAAATACTGTTTGTTTCGTTTGGACATTTTTTTGTTATATAATAAAATTATAGATTTTAACTGTCTAGCCCTTGAAAGTCCCGCTTTGGAACTCTCTTGTTAAAAAAATTTCCTTAGACAATTTCTCATGGGATGTGGATTTTTCTCTATGGTAATAATAGGGACATTTTCAGTTTTATACGATACTATACCCACAGCTCGCACTAAATTAGTGTGGTGGTCAGTGGGAAGAATTCTTTACATTGCTCACCATTGGGGAGACTGTCACCCTTACAAATAGTCAAAAAGATTGCTGTCACTTAGTATGACCCGAAAAGCACAAACTGCTCATTGCTCAAGGAACCCCTAGGAAACTCTAGAACAGTGTTTTTCAACCTTTTTTTAGCCACGGCAAATTTTTTACATTGAGAAAATTCTGCGGCACACTTTACATCAAAAATGTTACAAAATGACACTCTGTAGTTAATTCTCTTGTCTCAGAGAATAAATTATTCAATTAAGCTACCTACTGCCACCCACTGACATGAAAGAGTATTACATTACTCTGCCAGTCACTACAGCACAGACATTCGACAATGGTAAATGGATAATTTCCTACGGTACACCTGAAGATCTCCCACGGCACACCAGTGTGCCGCGGCACAGTGGTTGAAAAACACTGCTCTAGAAGAACCCTGGCGGAGAAACACTGACCTCTTACCTCTCATACTTACCTTATCAGCAACAAAACAATATCCTCACCGCACCAGGACACCAGAATTCACTAGATTAATTGTTTTATTACATATTAAATAGGACATCTATTCCATTCATATCTTCTGGCTGTAATTATATTATTCATGGCCCTTCAACTCCAGAAAATGTGTTCCTACATGGCATCCATGGGTAGGCTACATTAATAATGTTAACGTAATTCTAAGATCATATGGGATACAAAACCAAATGTCATTTTATTTCTGCTGTAATATCCATTTCACAGTTTTTTTCCCCAATTCTAGAGTGCTGGTTCTGTCCTGGGAATCGGGCCATGATGTCACTAATATAATCACCTACTTGGTGGCTGAACAAAACTGTGATTGTCCATGTGTCGCTCTCTCATCCCTCACAAAAGACTCGGAGTGGACGTCTCTGGTAGACCAATCCTCGGCTGTCATCTTCTACACAACTCCCAAATCCCAGAGACCATTGTACAAGATGGGGCGCTACCTGGATTACTGCATTAACAAAAAAGGTGAGACTAAAAACTGCAAACTCAATAACGAGTCTTAGCCATTTTATTTACTGAAATCACAAACGTCAAAGGTTTGGAGACTTTTTTATTCTTCTTTTTAAATTGAATTTACACTTTGATTTTTATGTTTTATTTTTTAATATTCAAATTTTATTCCTTATAATAATCTAACAAAAAGTTTAATACAGGATATCTATGATATAGGATTCAAAGAGTGAAATGCTAGACATTCCTGTAAAGGAGATACTTGAAGATACCATATCCCTTCCACAGACAATTTATCTAACCCCCTACCCTGCAAAGTAGGACTACAGCCTTACCCCAGCCCACCAGACCTATGGCAATGTCTTCCAGCATTGCTCCCTTTAATCTAAGAACAGTAAGACTATCAGTATCCTTGAAATAGATCATATTTATGGATCAATAGTGAAGCAGGATAAGTCAAGACAAGGTTTTAATGTTCCAGAAAACTTGTACAGAGAATTATTGAAGATAAGTATACACAGGTGCCTTTTGTTTTATCAAAAGAACATATGGCATGCACAAGAACTCAAGATGTCCAGTGATCTCCAGCTAGCTCCAGCATAACATGTGTATACCAGGTGATATTAAATTACTAGAATCAGCTTGTATTCCACCATCTGGAAATATTGTTACTCATATTCTGTTATTTACACAAGTAACGTGTACATTATGCCTACTTATTCCAGGGGCAATGTTAGATATAATGAGATCTTTGTTGGTTTGGTAGGACCAGAAAAGGTGATTGTAATAATTGGGGATGCTGATGTGTTGGATGACGACTGGACAGCTAAGTGGGAAGAAAACCAATTTCCCAAAACTCTTCAACAGTTCCACATATTACCGGGAGAGCTGGACTTCATCAACAGAAAGAAGCTGCTTGAAACAATTAAAAAGATTGGAACATCCCTGATCATTCACACAGGTACTGACATCTGGGGCAAGGTTGCAAAGTGGTTGTGAAGTCCGTGAGGGTAAACTGAGTTCATATTAACAAGCTCTATTGCCAGTGTAGGCCAAGCCTGCAATCTAAATGGTTCAAATAAAACAGAACACTCTCAGCAGCATCTTCACAATCACTGAGGGGAAGACACCATCAAGCACTGCTATTGGCTTATTTATATATAGCGGGGAGATGCAGTCATGTCCTCTGACATTCAGATCTTCTTTCTCTCTTACAGGTCCTCCGGAGAACCCACCTGGAAGTCTGGTAAGACATATTTCACCTATATAGGTTTTCTTAACCACCCATTTTTTATTTTATGTTTTATTTGAAATTGTAACCCCTGTGTTAGAAAAGATAAGTCAGTGTTTTTGCAGCTACAAACCATTGGCTCAAATAAAGAAAGTTAAAACATCAAAACAGAAGTTTGTAGGATTTCTTTGGCCACCAAAGGATAACAGTTAATGGAAGATCCATGATTTTCTCAGTGTTCCTGTTCACATCAATGGCCCTGATTATTAATATTAAAACTCTCTATGGCTAGAGAGGATACACTTTCAATCTGGGTGATATAAAAAACCTGGAATGAATCTAGTTCAGGATAACAAGTAGAAAATTAAATTAGGAATCCCATTCCAGGTTTGCTGGATCACCCAGGGTCACTGATAAAAGTGTATCCTCTTCAGCCTTGGAGAGCTTCAATAAATCAGGCTCATTGCTGTGAGCAGGAACACTGAGAAAAGCATGGACTGATCTTCAATATTAGTAATTCTTCACTTCACCAAGAACTTATGCACTTTTTAAATCTAACCTTCCAAAGTAATTTACCATACACCAACCATTGCTGTACCTCTTACACTTACCACTAACCATAACCTGACCCTTGCTCCACTCTTCACAGCTGTCCTATGTTAACCTGCCCCTATTGTACTCCAGACATTTATTCCTTACCTATACTTGTCCCTAACGCCACCACTCACATGTATTCCAAGCTATAACCTTACCCTTTAGTTGTTTACTCTACCACTCACATTTCTCCTACCATGACCTGACGTCTGCCATTTATCCCCTAAATATAACCTGACAATTACAATATACCTTACACTTACCCTTAACTATAACCTGGCTATTACTCTACTCCCCAAATGCACCCATAACCCGACCCATACCCTGACCGAACCCATACCCATAACCCGACCCATACCCTGTCACTTTTCACTTACCCCTAACCATAAACCATGACACTTAAATCCAACCATGATACAAACTTTTCTATACCATTACAGCCCCAAATCTAAAAAAGTAAAGTGAAATTTGAAGTGAAGTTTTCATTTTTTTATTGCAATTATTCAGACTTTTTTATGAATTGTTTCTCAACTACAGCAAAAAAAGAACCTTCATGCTAGGTTATCCCAGTCCTCATTATTTTCCTGGAAGTCCAGAATGGGGAGATGCCTTGGGCTCACAGGAGGTGTTTCAAAGATTCATCCCACAATAATGAATGAATCTCCTATATGTGATTTTCCATATATTTTATTTTATAAGGTCAACATTTATCATTCTGATTTGTTTCAGAAATTCGGGACTGTTGGAATCTTCTCCAGATCTTCACAAAGTGATTATGCTTGGTTGAAAAGCCTGCTGGAATCTCCAAAACTTCAAGATGTCGTGAATGAAGTCAGATCCGTTTGTATATCAAACCGCGGATATGTAGAGTTTTATGAAGAAGTCATACACTGCCATTTTGGGATCCTGTATCACACCAAGAAAAGAGGGAGAGTTAATATCACTGATGATACCAACTCTTTGTATGACATAGAGATAGAGTACCTGGCGACGGTCCTTGGTAATTAGTCCTATGGAATCTACTACAGTCATTGTAAACACATTTTACTTTTTGACCTCTCAATCAGTGTTACATGTAAGGGGCCACACTCCAATGTTCTCTTCCAAACTAAAATGCTATTGCTCCCAATATGGATAGACGGTTAGTTGAGAAAGATACTTCCCAAGGATTTATCTTCTTTTGATTCATCCCACCCTATGGAGGAACCAATCACAAAGCCAGTTTAGGGTGAAACGTGTCAGAACTTGTACAGAAATAACTACAAGTATAAATAAATATTATAGAATATTGTCTTTGTCTGGCACAGGGCGGTATAAGGTTTTGGTGGTAATAGACGATCTCCAGGACAGCAGCTGGAAGGAGAAGGAACGCATCTGGTGGTCTCAGCCCAGTATACAGAAATACTCCCGCAATCTATTTCTTGTCACTGAGGAAGAGAAGAAGGATGAGGAAAAGCTCCTAAATAAGCTGATGGAAGTGATTGTGTCCCCAGCGGTAGAAGAAGAAGGTATTTATCTTTCATGGAAAACTCGGAGTATAAATGGTCAATGTTCTGGCCACTTATTGTAACTGCTTTATAGCAGTTTAATTTCACTTTTTCTTTTTTTATTTATATTTGATTAGTGCATTTCAAACATCTACCATGTTATAATAAAGGGAAGCTCTACCTGCAGTTTCAGCAAAGACTGATAATAAAAGTAAAGCATTAACTGGAATGTTGGGCATCAATCACTGTCCTCTCAAGACTCAATCAAGTAAAATAAAATCCCAAATAATTACATCTGTACTGTTATAAAAATCAATAGTAAGTTTAGAAGTTGACTAGTTGCTGCATTCAGCACGTAAAAGAATCTCAAGAGGAAGGATGGAGATAAAACTCAAAATTGTCAAGGACACATTGCGCCTGATTTATTAAAGCTCCCCAAGACTGGAGAAGATAAACGATCATGGGAGAACCAACAAACTTGAAATGGATTACTTAAAATCATTTGCTATTAGTTGGCACATGTGTTCAGTCCTGGACTAAATCCAT
>NC_092864.1:2942985-2963768 GCF_032062135.1 Pyxicephalus adspersus | reverse complement strand
AAGGAGAGAGGGTGACATGGAAGATAAGGAGAGAGGATGACATGGAAGAGAAGGAGAGAGGATGACATGGAAGAGAAGAGAGGATGAAATAGAAATTAAACAAAAGAAGCACATTGAACGTATACAATTCTTATAGTGGCTCCATGTTTACAACACTTGTCTATTGTGAAAATAAAGCATATTTCCTGTAAAAAAGGGGTGGTAATAAATGCTATAGTTTGAACATTTTACACATTTTAAATTTCATATATAATAACATGCATGTGAGTAAGGAAAACAAAGAGTGAAGGTTTTTCTTTTTGTTACAACCTAGGTCCCGTTGGCAATTCTCAGACATTAACTGACAGTACAAGACATGGAACCGACATGGATACCGAATGATGAACATAAAACCTCATAAGAGCAAGCTATTGAATAACAAAAATGATCTTGAAACATTGGGAGCTGGAAGTGATCCTGCTACACAGGCCAATGGGATTAATGCTGTCATACTGTCCAATGAAAATTGTTACAACACCCAGGCCAATGTAGGTGATCCCAAAACAATGGCTGATGTAGGTAATCCCGACACAATAGCTAATGTAAGTGATCTTGACATACCTGCTAATATAAGTACTCCTGACACAATGAATAATATAAGTGACCCTGACACACTGGCCTATGTAAGTTATTCCAACACGATAACCAATGTAAGTAATCCTGACACCCAAGTCAGTGCAAATTATCCTGATACACAGAGCAAAGGAAATGATCCAGGCACAAAAAAAATAGTGATCCTAAAATAGAAACTGAAAAATATAATCTTGGCTCATTGATTGGTAAAATAATACCAACGACCCCACTGGATAACCAAATTCTGACATGGCTATTGGTGAATTTATCCCTGACTTTTCTCCAGAATATACCCTGACACACTGACTGCTGGAAGTAATGTTGAATTAGCAATGAATGACAATATCCTTGGACACCAACCCTGATCGGTAATCCCAAAACAGTGACCGAAGGAGAGATTACCGTGACATCAGCTAGCAGTGATAATTTAAGAATGCCAAGTGATGGAGATATTCCTAAATCAATATCAAAGTGACCTAAACTGTTCTGGCCAACACAAAAAAGCTACAGCCAGAAATGGTAATCATGTAAAAAAATCAGCACTGGAAATCTGTAGAGACTTTTGGTCAATGAAACTACAGTAATGAGAACAAGACAATCCAAGTATTGGGTTTGGGCCTTAACAGATTGATTTGGGGAAATTTGAAATTATTCCATTTCAGTCTAACAGGATGATAAGCCACAGACTGCCTTCAGTCCATTTTAAAAAAGAATTGAGGGGCAAGGACACATAGATGGAGGAGGTGACAGAGGTGGCATGGAACTCGTGTTGTTGTGAAGTGAGATGAGCATCATGGCCGTCTCACATCTGTTTTTGAAAATGTTTCATTAAATAAAAATGTAAACTTCAATCTTACCTACCCATCTTCTTCTGTCAATTGAAACCACCACTACTTCCCACCACTACATATCTCCCATCCTATTGTGTGTGGAATTCCCCCACCTACTAGATTGTAAGCTCTTCGGGGCAGGGTCCTCTCCTCCTGTATCACTGTCTGTATTAGTCTGTCATTTGCAATCCTTATTTAATGTACAGCACTGCGTAATATGTTGGCGCTATATAAATCCTGTTTAATAATAATAATAATAATAAAGCAAAACAAAATCTGTCCGACTCTCCACATTCCACCCCTGGATGCCACTATCTTTCTTCTCTTGTTCCTCTTCCAGAGAGTATTTGGCCATCTTGATTGGCAGTGCTGGGATAACATAACTTCTTTGAATGTACCCGGAGTTCATTAATCCTGGCACAACAAAGCTAATGCTGAGCATGTGCAACTCAGCTTTTTGCCAGAAACCAGGTGTGATCAGGCTTTTAAGACCTATTGTTGCAGAAGGGCTATCACCCGTCCCTTTCTGCACTAATGACCTGCCTGGTCATACGAACTTGTAGTAGTGGATTACATTTCTTAGTATGACACAAGCAAAGATTTGATCATGTAGTATACTAATAGATCCTTTGCTAACCACTATTGAATGATTCAAACCAAGACCTCCACCACAATTAAATTAATCAAACCACAACCTCCACTACCAATGATTGAATCAAAGCACGACTTCCTACTGGATCGCCCTTGGAGCCTTGGAGAGCTCCAATAAATCAGACCCAATAAATCAGACTCATTAAATTATTTTTGTGTTATCCTGTGTATATTATTTGGTTTTAAACAAGCTACATCTAAAATATATATAATTGTAATTAATAAAAAATTGTAATAAATATAAATATGAAATTGTAAAATCTGTTTTTATTTCTTTCTATCCCAGAAACACAACAGGAACGGAGTGGAAAGAAAAAAGTGAAAACATTAAAATGGAGTGGAATTTTCCTATTTATTAGTTTCCCCCGAAACGGGCTCTCCAATTAGAAGATGTCCCCTGATCAACTGTTCTGAGGACACCTGTAAAATTTTTAGATATATTCTATTGATATTAGCCACCAGGACAAATATAGGGACAGTTATAAAACCATGACAAGGGTTCTAACACTTCCCTACTCTGTTCAAAAGAAACAATGGATGCACTTTATATAAACAAATGTCCTCAATGCAGCAATGAAGCCATTATATCTCACAAGCAGCCACCACCGCGGGTACATGTAGGTCCCGGCACGCAGAGCAGGATGTGGATGCATAAAAGGGTTTCATGGGATCAAGTGATGGGGAAAACAATATCAGCTCACTTCCCTACCTGGTACGTCCCACAATACCTATTACCCCATCAGTGACTCCGGCATTACTGAGCCCAATTATTAATTTGAAGATCAATTATGTATTTCATTTGTGACTGGTTTTCTATAAACTGGAGTTTAAACTGATTGGCAGGCTGGTGGGAAGATTTAATAGAGGGAAGGCATTCATAACTTTCTATGCCAAACCAATCAAACTCAGTCCCCCATAATAATTAATTTGTGATAAGTTTCTACACACATATTTAATGTAAAAAGTTTCAATGCCCTCCCCTCAGTAATAGTCATGGCATGATGGCAATGATAATATAAGCAGTCCATGCCTGAATAAATGTGCATAGGAAGAACGTGGATGAATGAGGATGAAGAAGATCAGGGTAAAAATTATGAAAATGAGATTTTATGAAAAACCAAAAGGATTCCCATCATGAAATCAAACTTGAACCTCATCTCTGTTCTTTGCAATTCTAAGTGCTTTAGTAAACTAAATGTTTTACAGTCAAGTTTAAGATCTACATTGACAACAAAATATTTCACTCTCACGCTGATTATCACACTGTGAACACAGAATTATGTAATGTGTAACAGTTCTTTTAAAAATTCAATGCACCGAACATGGAAATCCAGGTAGTATACTCCGTAATTACAGAGCAATAAGGATATTCGTATTATGCTCTGATACCTTTGTATCCTGGCTCCACCTTTCCTTGTAGACTTTGATCAGCTTGTAAATTGTGCATTAGACAACTTCACAGAGATTTGTGCACAATCTACAGGAAACGCCTACAGAGTGGTCACACAATTTGCAATGCTGGCTTCATCTATTGGAAAAAAGTTGTGTGTGTTGAGAAAGGACCAGAATTATTAATAGAGACACAAGGAACAACAATGTCAATTTTTAGCTGGTTCCTGGAAAATATGAGAAAATGCAAAGATTAAAACCTTTTCTTAACTGTACTCACACAACAAAGATCAGAAAGCACAAGAGTCAACGACAATCACAGCAAAACTGCAACACAACTCAGAGGATTGGGAATCACTTTGTCAGCCAGTAAAGCAGAAGATCAACACAACCGATTCCAGCAGCAGAAAGTTCCTGACCACTAACAACAATGGAAAGCCAGAGTCAGGGAGAAGCAAATAGGAAATCTCAGAATGTAAAACGTCTTTCAAATACTGACGCCATTACTTCACAAGAAACTGGGAAGGAAAAGGCAAAAAGTTTAAATACAGGGAAACAAAAGGAGACTAAACAAAAAAAAAGAAATAAAATGAACAAAGTTTCAAATCAAATATTGGAGCCAGTTATCACAGTGACAACCAGAGACCCGGATGTAAAGGATCGTCCACCAGAAAAGAAGAGACGACAATGGTAAGAGGAGCCCCATTGGTTTATGGCCACCGATTCTGACTGATAACTATTTACATTGTATTCTCACATATTGTACATAATAAAAAATGTTGGAAATGTCCAAGATGGAAAGGAGTGTTTAGGCATTAAGGTTATTGTAGACTTTTCAGGCAAGCCTATTCTGCCTAAGCTAAAAAAATATTTTGGGTAGAGCGTTGGGTTATGTACAGACAAAAATATAAGTTATTTTGAACAAATGATTCTTAACTAATGGGTGCTCTTACTGAATAAAAGCCCAAACCATGATTCCACACAAACAGCAATGATACATCAGAGTGTGGCAGATTGTTATGGTAAGTAATTGTTCAATTAAACAAATATGGTGGATGCGTCACCAATAGAGGAAGAGACAGGTAAGAAATGGTAAACACTGTAGCTATGTAAATATGTTAATCCAGATATCTTTCACTGATATACAAAGATTTAGATGAGCCAATCAAATTATTTGCATTATTACTGATTCTGACTTTTGTAATCCAGTTTGGGTTCGCATGGAGCCCAACTGACACCCTGGTTTGAGGCCTTGGCTTGATTAATAATTTCATCTCACTTGGTGAGCCAGATTTAATAAAGCTTTTTAAGACCTCTAGAAGATAGGTTTTCATGGGGGAAGTTGGGTTATCCAGCAAGCCTGGGTTAAATGGCTCCCCCAAGTTTTCCCATGGTAGTATATCTTCTTCAAAGCTTTAACAAATCAGACCCAATGTCATTGTGCTCTGTTTACCAATTTGGCCTGTCTAAAGTAATAATAACTTGACTCCTGGTACTACATCTGCTTATTCGGTATTACATTTTGTCTATTATCATCTATTCTTATAACCCCAATCTGCTCCAAGGTCAACAATTTTTTGGGACACTCAAGTTAAAAAAAATAGATTTTTCTATGAATGATGAGAATGGAGTCAGAGAGCTATAGCAATCAATTTCAACCCAACACTGGCAATACCTCTAAAAGCATTGCTGGCTTTTCTTGACTTCTAGTATACAAATTCTACCAGATTCTACTCCATCATGAATTCTCCCCCCTGACCTCTCCCATGCCCAGATGGCCCCAGACATGATTATTTCTGACACCCTATTGCAAAACTTTTATTTTATCTAAATGTATATTCGCTGAGGAAAAGAAACTCTGATGTTCCATAAACCAACAGTTACAGAGCTTACCCAGCATGCTTCACTTTCATGCCACACTTGCAAATATATTAAATATGCATTCCATTATGTTGTGTTAGGGATTTGATACTGATTGTTTGCAGATACTCCTTTACAGTATTAAGCCTATAACCCCATTAATGTCAAGGTCCACATGGACAAGGAAAAAAAATCGTTAATTTCAGAACACTGTGCATATTTGGTTTTCATGATAAATAATTTATCTCTAGTTTTGAGGCTTTTTCTGTATAAGGAAGTAATACAAGTAAATTGTTTGGTATTTACAAAGAACAAAGTACAAAATCCACACCAAGTAATCATGTTCCTTATTGGCAATATAAAAAGTGCTCATAACACTAGTGAGTTCCAAGACCTCTGATTTATTAAAGCCAACAGAGTTTCTTCCTGGTAAAATATGATTGTAAAGGATCTAATCCATGTCCTGCTATAGTCATTGCTTAGCAGAATCATTTCTGGAAAAAGCAATGAGTTTGAGGCCACCATTGTTATCCTACATTGCAGATTGCTCTGTACATTCTGGATCATTCTACCTAAAGCTTACACTGGCCTTTCCTCCTGGCCCACAGGTTAGCACACAAGTCTGGGTATACAAAAGGGAATCAGAATGGGTAAATTACGTAACCT
This sequence comes from Pyxicephalus adspersus, assembly GCF_032062135.1. Taxonomy (NCBI): domain Eukaryota; kingdom Metazoa; phylum Chordata; class Amphibia; order Anura; family Pyxicephalidae; genus Pyxicephalus; species Pyxicephalus adspersus. Next base: position 2,957,760 of record NC_092864.1, on the reverse strand, counting down.
CCTAAGACTCTTTCTGTACATATTTCCTATAAGATACAACTTGGGAATATCAATTTCCCCTTCCATAACATTCATATTATTTTTTTCCCTTTTCAGTTTTAAGGTTTTGATGCTGTCTTGGGAAGTAAGCCTGAACCCCATTTATATGGCAGCTTGCTTGACGAATGATAATAAGATCAATGATTGCTCTTACATCGCACTTTCACCGCCCACAAAAGACTCAGACTGGACAACTCCAATAGAACAATCCTCAATGGTCATCTTTTACTCTTCCCCAAAGTCAAAGAAACTGCTGTACAAGATGGAACGCTATCTGGATTATAGCATAACCAAAAAGGGTAAGATTATTATTATACATTATCATACAGCGCCATCATATTACGTAGCGCTGCACAAAGTCTATAGTCATGTCCCTAGCTGTCCATCAATGGGGCTCACATCTAATGTCCCTACTTAAGTCATATGTCTTTAATACAGTCCAAGGTCAATTTTGGGGGGAAGCCAATTAACCTAACTGCATGTTTTTGGGATGTGGGAGGAAACTGGAGTACCCGGAAGAAACCCACACAAACACGTGGGAACCTGCAAACTCCATGTAGATGGTTTCCTAACTCCATGCTAACCTGACTCCATGCTCCATACTGAGTCACCATACTGCCCAAGATTAGTAAAGATTATTTATGACAATAGGTGATGCATGAAACAACAAGAAATAAAACACAAAAATTTGCAAATTACCAAAGGCTAACCAAGGAGCAACAGATATAAAAAGTAACGTCTAATCACTTTGTGAAAGGGTCCATCTTTCTATCTAACTGCAACAATAGAGCCAAAAGTTTTGTGGGCCAGAAAAAACCCTCGGGACTGAAATAGCAACGTTTTTCAAACACTGGTTGCTTGTACGGAGAAGGTATCAAAGTTTAATGTCTGATTCCTTCCCTACCATGGTTTTCACTAACAAAGTCCAACTTAATCCAAAATAAAACAAAAAAATCTGCAACTTTGCAAATAAGTGCACACAAAAACTGCATAAAAGGAAAGTGGTGAACAGAATTTGTTGGCACTTTGGATTTTAGCTAATGGGGTTGTAATGTGACCATGTGCCATCCACAGTTGGAAGAAAAGAGGTCAGACTTCATTTTTCAGCATCCCAAGATTACAATAAAGGGGGCAGGCAGTGTCTATACTCTTTAGTTCCTGTACAACCTCTTATACTGACTCCAGTAGTTGATATTTTCAGTTGTGTAACTCATTGTCTTGCCTCATGCTTCTCACACGCAATTGGCAGCCTTTCAAAGTATGGTAGTGGCTTGATGAAACCACTTTGATAATGACACTACTAGGACTAATGTTGCATCTATGTGCAATAAAATAGCAGATCCATGTAAGAAAGATCAATTGTAATATGCCAAACAAAGCAATAGAAATATGTTTTGGCCGCAGAACACTTTTTACTTAAGATCAGTATTTTTTAGGCACTGGGGCACTTTGTAAATCTATTCTGCTGGATCATGCATTTTGTTTTACTTAATCTAGGACAAGAAAAGGTGCTTGTGATAATCCTGGATGCTGATATTGGGAATACAGAGTGGAAAACTAAATGGGCGGAAAATAAATTTTCTAAAACTCTCAAACAGTTCAGAATATCTCAGACAGAGCTGGACTGGATCACCAGAAAAGATATCCTGCAAGAGATGCTGGAAAAAATAAAACAGATAAGAAAATTCCTAATAGGTTTCACCGGTGAGCTTCTTCTTCATCTTCTTTTTGTTGACCAAGTCGTGCATGGCTAGGAAAGGTTTTCAATGCAGCAAAAAGGAGCAATCAGGATAAATCGGCATGAATGCCTGCTTAATGGTGCAAAGTTTTAGGGTTGTTTGACATCCTCGCATTACAGGAATATGTAATCAAAAATCATTTTTCACTGCTAGGCAAGATAATATATGAACCATGGTAAATTGAAGCACCATTAGCATTGAATGGCATCAGTACACACAATATTAGTAGCATGCAATGCATGCACATAACATCACTCAAACCACTGCTGTGTGTTGTTGTGCATTACAGAAAATGAGCAGATATGATGTTTATGCATTAAGATTTTTAGCATTCCCTAATGTAGGGTAACCAATTTTATGCTATTCTACTATGCTACTACTGTTTGCACTATGCTATTACCATAATGCATAGTGCAAAGGGTGCTGAGTATTGGCTTGAAATTGCATTTATACTTTTTTTGGGGATGAATTTGGCTGCTTGTTCCTACAAGTTCCTTTTAATACCTGCATTACTTCAAAAGCCTAAAATAATTATAAGTTATGCCTGCAGGGTACTGTTATTCCACCAAGCTCAGATAAATAAAATGCAATCTGTCCTATATGTGCCAAGGCTACTACTATGCTGATACATGGGATCTGTGAGAAGAACAAATATTGTCCAACAATATAGGAATGTGGATTCCTTTTTTTAATTCTTGTTATTATTTAGCTGTTTTTCTGATCTGTCCAGTAATCTATTGCAAAATGTTTCTTTTGTGCAGAACCTTCATGTAAAGGACTGGTCACAGCCACTTTCTGTCCTTCTGTAAAGTTTTCTACAGGCGCCGGTAGTGGGTGGGCCTGCTAGGTCCCCTCTAAGGCTCTGTCCTCCTTTTGGGTAACACAGCAGTGATATCACCAATATTTTAACAAAGTGATATTTGGTTTTATCAATGCATTCAGTGGGCACAAAAGTGATAAAAAACCTTTAGGGCCATTGAGAAGTATATTTAAATGAAATTTGTTGTTGTTGGAAGAAATATACCCAGGCCAGCATTATTTTCCATAAAGTTGATATGTCTAATCTTCCATTTGCACACTTACTGTAGTCAAGGAACTCATTAATTGGTTTATTAAATGGTATGCTCCATATTATAGGTGAATCTGCTCTTCATGGTTGGTGGATCTGGTCAAGTCAACAAGACATTGGCATTTGCAGGATTCTCTTACACTGATCTTCTCTTACTAACAGGTACTCAAGAGAAACCAGCTGAAGGTGGGCCAAGCGTCTCTTCAGAAAATGTAAGCTCCTTAATAAAAAAATAATATGAAACATTCATTTAATTTCCCAGTCTGTACAGATAGATCCCTAGAATATAACATCATGCAGAAACAAAAAAACAAATTGACTTTCTTAGACTCCAGAAGTGGCAATGACATGGAAATGGGGACGACATCCCGAGAAACAGAATAGTTGTAGTAGGTAGTTGTAGTAAAAGTAGGTAGAACCTGCGGCACTGGAAAATCAGCCTCCATCCCATACGAGGAACTGTGGTGTATCACATGATTAGTTGGCTTACAAACATAGATGATATGCCAAAGATGGGCTTTCGCTGCCAGATATGAGAGGATTGAAGAAAGCTAATGGTTGCAACAGCCATGGGCATGTTTCTATTTTCTTCAGTCACCTCCTAACTAATTAATAGGAATGATTTCAGTGTTTGTATAGGCAAGCCATCACTCTTATCAAACACATGGCTCATCAACTTCCCCACTGGACCAATAAAATTCCCCTCTGGGCCCATCAATTTCCCAGCTGGACCAATCAATTTCCCCACTGGACCCATCAACTTCCCCACTGGACCCATCGAATTCCCCACTGGACCCATGACCTTCCCCACTGGATCCATCTAATTCCCCACTGGACCCATCAATTTCCCCACTGGACCCATCAATTTCCCCACTGGACCCATCAACTTCCCCACTGGACCCATCAACTTCCCAACTGGACCTTCAGCATGGTTTCTTGGCACTCCTTAAGACCACAAAAGAAGCCATTGAGAAGCTGAGTGGAATAATGTCAAGATAGAAATAGTCTCCTGAGATATTTTGAAGAACATTGACTTGTCATATTCAGAGTTGAACGGCTAAATTAGGAGTGTAACATAAAAATAATTTTGCTTGTAAATCACACTGTAATTCTATTATTTTTTGTTTTTTTTTTTGTTATTATATGTATTAGTATAATTTATGTAATATATTTCTGTGCTTTTATTTCAGAAGGTGACAAAAAAAATACAAAAAACTGAGAAAAGTGCAATAAAAAAACCCAGTAAGGAGGAAGAGCAGAAATCACCAAAAGAGAACGCAGAAATGAGGCGGAACGTCTACATTGTGTCATCAAAGTCAGACAGTGATTGGCTGCAGACACTTCTCCAGTCTTTATATTTCAAGGACGTAGTAAAGGATGTAAAGACCATTGTAACCATGGACAGTGAACTCGAGGGACCCACAGATCTGACTTCCATTATTTTGTATTTTAGCAATAGCAAAAGTCTATCATCATTCTGCTCTCAATTGGAGAACAATGCCACACTCCTGTCTAATTTTGGTAAGATTCATTCCTAGCTATTTCGTCATATAGCTACAAGAATATATTGATGTGAAGACATTTTAATCTCTGGCGAGAGAAGAGAATCTTTTCTTACAGCTCTGGATAAGACTTGGCACTAAATTGGCACAGATTCTATATCTCCTAGCCAAAATGTAGAGCCATTTATCCAACTGTACACCCAAAGCCGCTGGTTTATAGACCTCATACATCTTAATATAGAGCCATTTATCCCACTGTACACTCAGAGCTACTGGTATATAGTACAGATACATCGTAATATAGAGCCATTTATCCCACTGTACACTCAGAGCTACTGGTTAATACTCTAAAATAGAGAAATATCCTGTTTCAGACATTTATGAAGCAATGTTTCTTTAGAGTAGATTGGGAATAGTCAAAGCAGCATATAATTAAACCTTTTTTATTAATCAGAATCTTTTACACAAAAATTTGACCCCACAATAATGTTTTTACCATCACTGTATTTCTTTCAGAAAAGAAGAATATAATTGTGGTTGTAGATAACTTGGACAGCAAAGAGACGGAGAAAGAAGCTACAATACTCTATAATAAATCACCGATCGGTAAACTCTCCAGGCATCTCTTACTTTTCTGGAAGGAGGAGAAGGAAACAAATTATCTGAAACTTCTCACATGGAACGAGAAGGCTGCTGAAGAAGCTGTAGGAAGATGGAAGGCGTTCCAAGATGCTATAAATCTAAGAAGTAAGAGTTTCTAAGTAGTACGTAAGTAAGAAAGCAGAGAAGTAGTTCTTCTCTTGTTGAGCCTGATTTATTAAAGTTCTCCAAGTCTATAGACTATCACAGGGAAACCGGGGTGATCCTCAGTGGATTTCCTCAAATTTATTTGCTTCTTGTTTGCAAATGATTTCAATCCAGACCACATCCAGTCATTCCTTGCTCTATCTAAAAATAAAAATAAAAAGCTTTGGCTATATTTGCACTTTAAACCAAAATAGCAATTATTGAAATATACAGCTGGTCTAGTGTCTAGCACGCTGGCTGTTAACAGAACTGGGTCTCAGGTTTGAATTTCGGCCTGGATTCTATCTGCATGGAGTTTGCAGGTTCTCCCCGTGTTTGTGTGGGTTTCCTCTGGGTACTCCTGTTTTCTCCCACAATCTAAAGATATGCAGTGAGGTTCATTGGTCCCGGGGTGTCAAACTCAAATACACAGAGAGCCAAAATTAAAAACAAATTCACGGGCAAATCTTGAAATTTATGGAAAAAATTTAGTAAATTTTTCTTTCTCATTAGATAAACCCCTTTAATATGGAAACAAAGAGGTTTTGCTTCACAATCAATCTGGAACAAGCTTATAACTATTATATATATATATATATATATATATTTTTTTTTTTTTTAAGTTTAAGAAAAAATCTTATACTTCTTTCTCTATTTGTAGCCTTCTGAGTTAAATTCCAATGGTAACCTTTCTGCACAGACTAACAATAATAATAACAATATTCTTCGATGAAAATCCAACCATTCAAGTCCATGCCTTGTAGTAACAAGAAAAAGTAAAGCTGAGGGGGAGTGCTGGGAACGCCAGCCGCGGCCAATGCCGAGCTAAATCTTATAAGTGGCCACCGCTGGAACTCCTTCTTCATTGAAATAGCACTGCTACTAAAATTCCCGGCATTATTTGAGTCTTTAAGTCCAATGCAGGGCCACACATAGGCAGAGAGCCCGCTGGTTTATAGATGCAAGTGATGCCAGGAATTGTAGTAGCAGCGCTATTTCAATGCAGCGGCAGGCCAGCTGCAATTCATATTTAGGATTCATTTGGGGGCAGATTTGGCTCCCGGGTCGGAGTTTGACACCCCTGCCTTAGACTTTATCAATGACATATGACTATGGTGGAGACATTAGATTGTGAGCTCCTTTGAGGGACAGTTGGATGCGTGATGCTGCGTAATATGTTGGTGCTTTATAAATACAAGTAATTCAATACTGAACAGCATAGAATGCAGAATGTTGATTAATTTTTAAGAACACAGGACTGATGACCTCAAAATATAATAAACTTCTTTAATTCTTCATTTGATTATATCACAGATTTATCTATGTAATGTGTGCATGCTTTCGCGGAGTATTCCCATACTGAATATTGCTTGTTTCTTTCATTTATTGATGTTAGGAAAAAAAAACATCGAAATTTAAAACAATTATTGGTATTACGCCTTGTGTTGGATAACACCGCTGTAATATACAACATTTCTATTCTGTTTTAATTTCACAGTTGTGCAGCCTGATCCACCCAGACCGGTAAGATTTACATTTTTTCTATTATTTACTGTATCTCCTAGAAAATTGGTGCAATACCATGTTTAGGGTGAGAATGAGCTTCTAATGTGACCTTGCTTGGCAAAATTAGCATAAAAATTTTAAATTTAAAAATTTTAAAGCATTTGTTTATAAAGCTAGAAATGCACTGTCATTTGTAGATATTTTGGGGCAGTATAACACGGTCACACTCGGAGAGACAGAATTATTTATTAGGGGGCGCTATGTACTGCTAGGTGGTGGTGTGAGCCCTAAGAAGGGCCATGGTGCAGAATCCAAGTAATAGCCTGATTTTCTCCAGAGCCTCTAGTGGTGAGGGTATTGCGTTGCAGAATGACAAGTTGCATTCTTTGGGCACACCATGGGAGGAAAAACAGAGCGAGGTACGAAATCATTGAGTAGTGGATTAGTCAATTATGATAAATCTTTTTGTAAACATTTTTAAATTTCACAGAAATGTCCTAATTTTCCCCAACATTCTAGTGATGCAAAACTTACAAATACGTGTTGTATACCTTTCCAAACTGTTTGGAATTCACAATAGACCAGGGAGCCACATAATTGTTCTCAAATTCAGAATTAAAGTCTGTATTGGATGACTTTTTCTATCTCTTCAGAAAATTGGGACTGTCGGGATCTTCTCCAGATCGGCAGAAAGTGATTACGCTTGGTTGGTAACATTGCTGAAATCCCCCAAATTTCTGAATTTTGTGGATGATGTCAGACCTTTCTATATATCTAACAAGAAATACGAAGACTTTTATCAAGCTGTCAGTAAATGCAGTTTTGGGATTCTCTATCACACCAAGAACAGAGGGAGAGTCAATATCACCAACGTAACCGACTCCTTGTATGATAGGGAGATAGAGGTCTTGTCTTCTGTACTCGGTAAAGAATCACTTGTAAACCAATGGTAACATTTTGACAACAGTATATGTATTGACCTTTATATGAAAGTTTTATGATATGATTATGAATAAATCATTGATATGGAGTAACAGGAAAGACCACAGGTCAGAAATTGGCTATGAAATGGTGAAACAACAAGTGATCATTGGTCCTAATGCTACCTCCTCCAGACTTTGAATGTTGAAAGTTTTGGCCAAGTTAGGACAATCTTGTCACTGATTTCCTTTTTGACTTTACATCACAAATACATGCAGAATGTGTGTTATTTTATAGGAATTAGATCCTTCTGCCCCTTTTTACTCCTCATTGCTCTTTTAAATTGGGTGTACAGACCAACAACCCCATGCTATGACAGCTTACTTTACATATAAATCTACACATTGGTTATTGAAGGGAAAAGCAATGAGTTCACTTTAAAGAATATGTATAGTCAATTTTTGGATAAAGAAGTAAGTTGTTAAACCCCAACAATTTTATATATTTATTTGCTATTTTGCTGGTGAACATTTTCAGTTCCTGTCCCAGATTTATAAAAAGAAGTAAAAGTAAATCTCTATAAATTAAGGAGATATCTGCACATTGACCACTGGAATGGATCTCTCCAACAGACAGCTTCTGCTATTATTAGGAATGAGTGAGAATGTCTCTTGCATTCTTGCAAAAACTTCCTTGAACTTCCAATGGTTCCACAAAATGTTAGTATACTGATTTCGCAAAACAATCGGAGGATGAAATTAAAACAGGAAGTTTCCCAGAGCTGCATTCAACCCAGGGAATCCTCCTGTTTGCGATCCCCAGGGCACTAGAGGTTAATCAACCTCCAGTGCCCCGGGGATCACACACTCTTCTCAATGAATGCAGCCACAGCTGTATCATTTGTAAGAGATACTTATATTACAATGTCAGGAGGTTCTCCTGTGCCGGGCATCTTTTCAATGATTGCAGCTGTTGCTGCATTCATTGAGAAGAGTGTGCGATCCCTGGGGCACTAGAGGTAATTACCTCTAGCGCCCGGGATCGCAGAGGATTTCCAGGGCTGCATGATGCAAGAGCTCGACCTCCCGGTGAATCAGAAGGCCATTCTCACTTACATTTTCGGTAAGTGAGAAAGGCCCAATTCGCTGCGAGATCGAACTTAATATTCTCACTCGCTCATCCCTAGCTTTTTTTTTATTTTTGGATAAGATAAGCAATATTAAAGTAATAAGAGGTCCTTACTCTACCCATATTTAAATTGTATTCATTTACCATTTTTTTTTTATTCCCTCCTTCCTCACCTCCTTGGTATTGCATACTTAACATTCCTTCACTGAGCCGCCACTTGGTTAAAACACCACAGCAAGAAAAGGCAGCCTTCAGTAAGCTCCATGTTGCTCACATTACAGCAAACAGAATGATATGGGCTTTCTCTTATCTAGCCCCAATGTGACATCCCTGGGCCAATCACATGCTTTTATGTGGAATAAGTCACATGCTTCTCCATACTTAAAAGTACAGAGTATGTTCTTTATGCCCAAGAAGAAGCGGAATTGAGGAACTTGTTGCCTTTCATGGACAAAGTTCAATTTTGTTTTAGGTTTTGCATCTGATAGACTGACCATCCATAAATCACTGTATAGAGTTTTTGGAGATCCTAATATACTAGAGTAGTAATGACGATGGTGGTAACATCACTGCTTTTCTGTCTGATACAGGACAGTTTAAGGTTTTGGTGATTATAGATGACCTCGGGGACAGCAGCCGGAAGGAACAAGAACGGATTCTAGAGTCTCAGCCAAGTATTCTGAAAAACTCCCGCAATCTGCTTCTTGTCACCAAGGAAGAGAAAGAGGATGAAGAAAAGCTTGCAAATAAAGTGATGGACATGTTTGAATCCCCTGCACATGAAGAACTTGGTATGTTTGTTTCAACAAATTTTGAAATATAAATCACCAGACCAATGTAATATGTGAGAGAAAATATAGTATATGTAATAAAAATGGGGTCATACATTACACAAAGGGTTTCCATTCACCTTTCATGTATTCTTGTTTTATAAAATGTGTTTTTGGGAAGATATTGAAATATATATGTTCTTCTTACTAGATTCAGAGGATTTTGGAGGAACAGATGACATAAATATACAGCAGGAAAGTGACACAACAAGTTCAGGTATAAAGGATCCTGCAACCAACAGGGGAACGGAAGTCACTAAAAGCATTGACACTGCTAAAAATGATACAAACAACGGTGAGAAGACAACTTATACAGAGAGTGGCGTGCAGGGTTTGGGGGAACAGACAGACGCAGATAAAGATGTTAAAAAGAATGACCCCAAGAGATCCACCAAAGTGGATGACACCAATAATTCCATCAGAGAGGACGGCACAAACAAAAGTGATAAAGAAAATGGTGCAGAAGATTCTGATCAGAAAACCATACATTTGGTTGGAGAGGATAATAAAATGAAAATAAAAACAGGTAATGATGTAAACAATTTTAATAAAGAAGATGAAGGTGAAAAAAAAGATAAACAGAATACCGAAATTAAGGGAATAGAAACTGATACCCAGAATGAAGCAAAGCAGACTGCCAAAGTGATGGAAACAGAAGCAATGGAGACTTTGTCAGAACAACTTTGATAAAACTCGACTAGTGCTGATACAGTACATGATCAGGAAGAAAGATGATGGGTTCCTCGGAGCTTCATACCCCCCCCCCCCAACCCTCAACACATTCGTTCGAAGAATAGTCACACATCAACTTTGGATTAAAATTTTGGACATGTTGGCCACTTTTATTTACAACAACAACTTATTTTATTTAAATAATATTAACAGCAACAATAACATAACAACAATAATATAACCAGCATCATTTTAATTACAGTCCTTTTACCTACACTACTGGGTCAAGGTCCGTGAGATCCCAATAGAACACCAACCTATATCGCTTAGTAACCAACTGTTTTTTTGGAACTGTCCCTGTCCCGTATACTCCGCCTCAGGAACAACTATATTTGGTTCCACCTCTCCATTTCTTTACTTCTCACCATCACTTAACACATTTTTGAGAAACACCATACCTGTGATGGTTTTCTACCCCTTCCGTGCCACATACCAACAGCCAATATGCCAAATACCAGCCACATACCCTCATGGACCTTACCTGCTCCAACCGCCTAATTTCAGGATGGGTGGGTAGCTGACTTTTTCTACCCGTTCTTTTCTCAGCTGACCACCTTACTCCACCCTACGCTTGAACTTTCTTGGCCCTTCCCCCACTTCTTCACCATACCCAAATCTTACCTTCCTCCACCCCTTTGCTCCCCATAATTCCTCCTTTCTCCCTATCTTGCCACCCTTTTGCCTATCCTCTTTTCTACATGCTCCAGGGCTCACCTTCTGAAACATCAGTTGCTGATGAGACCAGGATTGCTATTGAGCAGGGAGGAGGGCAAAGGGTACTTCTGTATTGGGCCCTCTATATTCAATTTAATGTCCTCCTTTCTCAGCTTGTTAGTATCACATACTCAACAATCCTTCATTGGACTGGCACTGCTGATCATCTTAGGGCAAACAGAAGGCAATGGGCTTTCTACCACCCAGCTTGATTTTTGCAGAGCTAGATATTTGAGATGTGGGGTCTGGGAACCTTACCTAGTACGGAGCTCAGAATTTTCTGATGGCAGCCCTGGGTGAGACTTTTGAGACTTGGTGAGAGACATTAAATGAAATGTAATTTGAACTTTTTGAACCCATGTGTCATATTAGTTCAAATGAAATTTATTTTGCAGTAAACTGTCTAATAGGGTTGGCAAACAATATGTTTTTTCCACATTTGATACATCCTTCTTGTTGAAATATAAATTTCAGAGATTATAAAGTACCTATGGGAGACACGAGGAAGAAAGAAATTGTATTTGTATTATTGTGTTCATACTCTGGATTTCTCATGTCCACTGACCCTATCTGTTAACATAGGACCCCACATGGTCCATGGCTCGGGGAAATGAGCATGGGATATGCCACCATCATCTTTCTTCATAGCTCACACCACAGTACGTATCATGTCCTAGTGACAGTCACATGGTTTATGTGCGTTCTATGTGATTAACTGACACCCATCATGGTTCACATGGAGGTTATGGATCAGTTATTATAGTTATATTGGTATTATAGCTATTTCAATAAAGGAATTTTAATACTGTGTCTGTCTTCTTGTAGCCCACCTACCTGCGTCTGGGAATGAATAAGTGGTACAAATGTACTCTTGTACTCATTTCTGTGGATGAGGTTATAGATATCTGGAAGTTCTAAAAATAAAAATGGCATCCACAGCATATCCCTCCTTTTTGTGACCATTTCCACAATCATTAAAGAAGGCATTGAGCCACGTATGGTAGAGGAAGGTTGGATGCAAACTTGCTGCCCCTTATTCTGGCCACCTAGTCTATATGCTAAGTAATGTTCTGGTCTACAACGCACAATAAAAAATGTGCTGACAATGGATGTCAACGGATCATAAGATTGAAGAAAATATTAATAGCGGCTTTTCTTAATTCTTGGAAAAGTAAATGTTTCTCTTTGGTGAAAATTATTCATTTTCAGACATCTTCAAACAGGGTGACAACTCTTATACTAAACTGCAAGGTCAGCCACCCTGCCAGATAGACCGGTCACATGACACTCAGATACCACCAATCACTACTCCTTCCACTTTCACCGCGTCCAATGAAAGTGCAAAAACATTTTAAAGAGCCCTCATTTTAATATGTGTCATGACAGATTGTAATAGTTCACATTGTAATAGAATAACCCTCCTTCTTATATGATAAGAAGGTACAACACATATGCAAATGATCTTATTCTATTTCCAGATATCTGTAATAAAAATAAACTCTGTCAACAGTCCAATGTCATGGGATATCCTACCAAAGATTGAAGGAGGAAGAGAAATACAGAGAAAATTACGACCTGAAACCAAAGATTCCATTATTGCATTTTAGGGTTCAGGTTTTCCTCGAAAATGTGACTCCTGCAAGTTGAAAATTCAATGTCCCATCAACTTTATGTAAGATTCACTCAGGATAGTTTTTTCCCTCTATGCTATAATGCATTGCATGGCTTTTGAGCTAAGACCGATGGGTTTTGAAGGCACAGCAGGACCGAGTTTTTGAAAGAATAACAGTGCAGCCATAGTGTCAGTGTATGCTGTAGGGAAAGCTGACAAACTGCATAGGGAGAGATTATATTATATATTATGCATTATATATTATGATTTATAACTTTGGGCAACAAGGAGTTTTTATTTTGTGATTATTTGAAGTCAGTTCTCAGTTTTCTTTCCTGCCCTATCAACATTCATTGGATAGCCAATGGCCCATTGTTGTCTGAATCAAGGAACCCACCATGACAATTGTCACATAGCTCATGTCTACCTGTTAGTGTCGGAAAGACGTTACAGGAGCTTGGCATTAAAAAATAAACACATAATACCAGGACTTGATTTTAAATAATGGTAATAGTTTATTATATACAGCACTTTATGAAAGTAAATGTTATTCAATTACAGCTTACGTCAATTGGGGTCACCTTGCTAAATAAAATAAAACCTATACAACAACATGTATTTTTCTTTTTCTACAAATACGGATTTGTATGTGAATTTTCCCATTGAAAAGCAGAGCAGAACAATGTGTTATATTTCTTGATGTTATCACTGTACACTTGTTGGTGAGATGCCTGCTGAAATATCTTGAGGTCTATGAAATGACACCCAATGGCCCTCCAACACTCTTTAGCTAGGAGTATGAAAACTGGACTGAGAATTAGGGGAATATAATCAAAACAATAATAAATAATAATGTGGCTTTATATCAAAAAGCCGGACAGCTGCCTCGGCAATATACCATTGGAAGAAAGAAACAATTTCAAGGTAATAATGTCGCTTAAAAACACAAAAGACAAGAATCTCTAATTACAGGCAGACTTAGTTACCCAGTGATAGGGAGCTGATGAGGATGGACAACCATGCATATTAGGGATTACAATTAGTTCTGATGGTTGATCCACATTTCTTGGATGGTCCACTTGAAGTCATGTATGACACACAAGTCAATCACTGGTCACTCTTTACCATGGTCGAGTAAGAGGATAAAAATCATGAAAATCTAGAGATAACCCAGTATGGAAAATGTAGATTATGTTCCGATAGATGGTTATTCCAAATGATACCACTGCTGTTTGTTACTTTGGAACCAGAAGTCAACCACTTAAAGCCGTTATTATTAAAGAATATAGGAGCATGCAGGTTAATCTATTACTGAATGGCTTACATAGACTTGGGTTGGAATGCCCTCCAACTTCATTAGCAAGCATTGGTTCAGTGTTATAAAGATCAGAGGATGACGTATTTTCCTTTACAAAGTAGCAAGAGATCCACAACCATTTACTAAGTCATTTCTGCCAATGCGGTTGAATCCACGTTCACATTTCTTCCCCATCTCTGCATCCAAATGACAATTGGCCTAAGAAAGAGAAAGCTCTGCAATGAGGAGTATTATTATGTGTGGCTCCATTGTACGGAGTAAGATGTATGCTGGGATGGAGGCAACAGGAAAGGACAATACAGCAAGAAAATCAATGGAAACAAAAACATTCAAAGTGATCTCCAAAAATTGACAATGAATACGGCCATGGCTTTATACTATCCACTCTTCTGAACTGGAAAATGAAGTGTGAGTACACGGACGTTCTTCCCTTAAAATTTCCTTAAGTCGGTTAAGTTTTTCGTACACCAAGCTCAGTTTCCTGTCCACACTCATACTTCTTGTCATCTTTTCTACAAGTGTTTTTTCTGATTTACTGAAGAGGAGAAGATTTGTGGAAAACCTCCGCAGACTGGGCTGATTCCGCAGAATCCAGAGTTTTGTATTTTCATCACTGTTTTCCATTCCATCAATGACCACAACCATTCTCATCTCCCCTGTAACAAGAGCTGACATCAGTCAGAGGAAAATACTGGAGGAATAATATGTGGAAATAGGGTTATGGAGAGAAAATGGAGGCTGCCAATCAAGTATGCAAATCAACGTTAGAATGAAATCAATGCAATGTCCATGATCTTCATACTTGCTCTGGGCAGTGAATTCAAGGAAAGAACTCAGATGGTTCTATGAAATCCATATAGGTGGAGTTTTGTGAGAGTC
>NC_092864.1:2915687-2941688 GCF_032062135.1 Pyxicephalus adspersus | reverse complement strand
TTCTATTAATCTGACAAAATATTACTTGGTGATTTCCAAATTCTTGAGATGTCAGCAGTCTGTCCAGCCAGCTAACCTTGGGCTTTTCTGATCTGGAGAAGATACCAATGGCAGCGGTAGCTGGAGCGGGAATTGCCTGAAAGAAGAAAATATAACCTGATAATAATTGGCAAGGCAGTGGAATATTAAGAATCCCTGAGTCTACTTCATAAAGAATGTACATGTCAGTAATAGAAGACAGCGTTGCCCTAACTGTAAAATTGGAAGAACTTACAAATTTTTGCATTGCAGAACTCATAGACCTGGCCAAGGAGGAGAGTCCCCTAAATCCTGCTAGATTACTAAGTATGCTGATGGCTCTCTTGTTATTCATTTAGCCTTTTTTATTAATATCAGTGACAGTATTCCAACTGCAAACACTATAAAGTGTCATTGAGAAGAGTAGCCATCAAAATTTTACTACAGAGCTCCGGGATCTCAGATTCAAGATCAAAGCAAAATATGTGGCTCGATATAAGGCTATAATTTTCTACTTAAAGAAATAATTATTGTTAGAATGTTAGCAGAGACATCAAGAGTTAAATTTCTACATTTTAGAACTCAGCATATTAATAAAGTATAGCTGTTCCATTACTCACCTTTAACATTCCAGGTGTTGGTGGAACAAGTTCTGTCTTTCGAGGATATTCTGGAAAAGATAAAGATGCCTTCAAAGATTTTACCAAAATATCATGTTTGTCAATGAACTCTAGTGAGTTTCTCTACAGATGAAAGGAAACTGAAACCATCCAAGACCAAAGGTTAGCCATGACAATGAATAAAATATAATCCCACAATCATCCCATTCATACTGGTATATTAAAATATTGTGCTCTTCTTATACTTCCTATACAGGGATTTAATAAGATTTTATCATTTCTGCAATCATCGCTTTACATTATGCTGCCATGAGCTTGTTAGCTGAAATTCTACATATATTCAATGATTTGCTTGACTTAGGAATGATGAGGGAAAAGGTGGAAAATTACCTGGAGGTTGGCGGAATGGTTTTAGGCTCCTCAGTTTGTCAATCAGCTGCCTTTTATTGTGTTTCTCTTCTTTTAAAATGTAGATGAGATCAACAGCTGACTTTTTAGTGCTGTACCAAATACAATTTATAAAGCTTTTATGGGCTGCATTTCTTATTTGCAAATCATCAATTAGTACAATTACGTTGCCCCTTCCTGTGTAAGAGAAGAGAATAATAATTAATTATGTGCAGATTTGACCTGAGGACTTTGACTTTGTCTATTTATAGCTTAATTCTACTTTGTTGCAGTCTTTAGCCCTGGTTAGGTATGGACAATATAGAGGCCATATCACATGGACAATCTTGATGATTTGTCCGCAGAGTTAGAACTACTCTAAAGACTTCACTCTATTCTCTATGGTATATGGTGGTATCGCTCCTAGGCTTTTCAATGTATTTTTTTTTTCATTAAACTATTAATGTTAATTGTTTCTGGTCAAATATGAGAGGTTGAGGTGGTATAGTAGCTATATAATAAAGAGGCATACTATAAATAGTAACAACAACACTTTTTTAAAAAACTTTGAATAGATTAGAACCTAGAAGGGATTAAGTCTTTGGAGTCAGTAAAGTCTTGGATGGATTAGAGCCTTTGATGAATTAAAACGTTGCATGCATTAAAGCCCTAAAGTTATAAAACCTAGAAGGGATTAGAGCTTTATTTGAATTAGAGCCTTAAATTATTGAACCCTTACATGAATTAGAGCCCTGAAATACTTAGAATCTTGAAAGGAATTAGGATGTTGTTGAGATTAGAGTTTTGGATGAATATAGAAGCTTCAATGATTTTGTACCTTGTTGGGATTGGGTGGACTGGAACATTGAATGAATTAGAACCTTGGAAGAAGAACAATTTTGGAGGGTTTAGATCCTTGGACAGACTAGAACCTTGAAGAAATTTGCACCTTGATGGAATTGGAAAAATGAAGGGATTAAAACCTTTTTTGGTTTTCAAACCTTGGAGGGACTATAACCTTGTTGGGATTAGAACCCTGGATGAATTAGAACTTTGTTGTGATTTAAATGTTTTGAAATTAGAGCCTTGTAGGGATTAGAGCCATGGTTAAGAATATGGATTTAAATTAAGTGGGAAGATTTTTACCAAGTTTTTGTGCCAACTGCTCCACTGCTTTCTGGTACAGAAAGTGTCCCTGATGTGTTAAAGGAGGTTCAGTCTTTAAACTGTGATACAGGATTGCAAATTTACATTGAAGGATTTCTTCATCAAGTCCTGCATTATAATATGATGACATTCCATGGTAGGTGATTTGTTGTTGTCCAAAGACGTCTGATGACAGTAATTGTCTCAGCCATTTGATGTGACCCTCCTCTAATACAGAGAAGATACCGATGGCAGATCGTAGAGGTGTTGGAATCTTCTGTCGATATGTCTAAGAAGAGCAAGCAATGACTAAGAGTTTATTTTAGAGAAAAATGTATCTCAGTATTGCAAAGGCTGTTATATAACAATGAATTTGATCCTCTGTTTAGATAATGTGTAGATAATGAGAATATCAGATTGGCAGTGTTGGCAAATTTGGTTTTCCCCAGCAACCCAATAGGATAATAAGCTAGAACTGTGTCAATATAAACAATGGCTTCTAGAATCAATGGGCGGCACAGTGGGTCAAAATTTAGCACTCTGGCTTTTGTAGCACTAGGTACCAGGTTTGGATCTCAGCCAGGGCGCTATCTGCATGGGGTTTGTAGGTTCTCCCTGTGTCTGTGTGGGTTTCCTCTGGGCACTCTGGTATCCTCGCACATTCCAAAACCATGCAGTTAGGTTAATTGGCTTCCCCCAAACTTGACCTCAAACTGCGTTAATGCTATATGACTATGGGCACCTGCTATCTGCACATATTTTTCTATATTAATAATACACATTGCTTCTCTTACTTACGGGTAATCTTCTTGATGTGGGTTGAGCAGGTTCTGATTTGGGAAAGTGTTCTAGAAAATATAAACATACATTGGCAAAGCAATTAGTTTGACAATTACTAAACATTCTCTGATGGAGAATCTATCACTGCTACTGATAAAACAAAGATCTGGAATATTTCCCTCCATTGGGAATATGGTGATTGTCACATTCACTCATTTATAAACTAATCCCTGTGGTCACTTCTGATTCAATGGAGAAGCAGAATGGGTAAAGACAGGAAAAGAAAATTACCTGAATGATGGTGGAATTGCTTTGTTGTTTTTAGTTTTTGTACCAGCTTACTTTCATCTTGTTTATCTTCATGGGAAAGAATACAAAGACCACCAGCCAAGCTTTCAATGTCGGGCTTAAAATTCATCAGCTGCATCCTTTCCTTATCATTTGTATCCTCCAGATCATCAATTACCACTACCACATTCTCCTTCCCTGTGTACAAGAGGAGATAAACAGTCAGTATTGGTGAAAGTATTGTAGTAGAATGAAATATAGTATCTGATGTTAAACTCAGAGGATATTTGGCATCCCGTACCTCAGTTTCACCTGGAAAATAGAATAAAGGGCTAGGATGGGGCCATGAGTAATTGCTGCAGATGTCTGGCTCTTGGGATTCAGGCTGGAAGTGTCCTGGAAGGAATGGGTTGGCCAGGCACTTCATCCCACTTCCAGGCCAGGAATTGAGGATAGCTAGGAAGCACATGGCTGATTATAAAAGTCACCTGTATTTGGGACAGAGGGAAGCTGAAGTCTGAGGCCATGGAGCTTAGGTGGACAAGTGGACACGGAGCACATACTTATTTTTCAAGAATTGTTCCGTATATAAACTCCTAAAATGACTAAAAATGCAGGCCCACTGGTTGTACTTTAATCTTAGCACTTTTAATCTTAGACATGGATGCAGTTTCAAAATAAGCTAGATGGCAGCTCATGCACATATCTTAGGATAGGTTATTATTATTATCATTAAACAGGATTTATAAAGCGCCAACATATTACACAGCGCTGTACATTAAATAGGCATTGCAAATGACAGACAGATACAGACAGTGATACAGGAGGAGAGGACCCTGGCCCGAAGAGCTTACAATCTAGTAGGTGGGGGAATTTCACACACAATAGGATGGGAGATATGTAGTTTGGGAAGTAGTGGTGGTTTCAAAAGACAGAAGAAGACGGGTAGGCAAGTTTGAAAAATGGGTTTTGAGCCCTCTTTTAAATGAGCAGAAAGTAGGAGCAAGCCGAATAGGACGAGGAAGACCATTCCAGAGAGTAGGGCAGCTCTAGAGAAGACTTGTATCCGTGTGTGTGATAAGGTTATGAGTGAGGAAGTCATTAGTAGGTCATTGGAGGAGCAAAGAGAGCGACTAAGGGGGTATTTTTCTATCAGGTCAGAAAGTTAAGTGGGACAAGAACTGTGGAGGGATTTGAAGGCAAAGCACAGGAGGAGGGAAGGATGGATGAGTCTGGCGGCAGCATTCATAATAGATTGTAGAGGAGAGAGTCGGGTTAGTGGAATACCAGAGAGGAGGAGGTTACAGTAGTCCAATGTTCTGAATATGGGGGGTAAATGAGAGGGCCGAGTCAAAGGTGACCCCAAGACAGCGTGCCTGAGGGGAGGGCCGAATAACAGTGTTATAACAGTTAGATATATGTCAGGGGGAGATTTGGAATGCGAGGGAGGGAAGGCTATTTTTAATAGATGATGAATTAAAAAAGCTTTTGAGGGATAATTCTTACCAAGTTTTCCTGACAGTTGCTGTAACACTTTGTAATACAGAGATTCCCCCTGATGGTTGACAGGAAACCCCCCACTTCTCATCGTGTGATATAACACTGCAATGTCACATCGAAATGCTGCCTCTCCAAATCCTTTATTATCATGCGGTGAGATTCTATGGAAGGTGACATGTTGATGTCCAAATGATGACAGCAATCTCCCCAGCCATTGGACACATCCGTCTTCTAATATGGAGAAGATGACAATGACGAGTCTTGATGGTTTTGGTGCCTCCTGGGAACATAATTTGGTTAAGCAGAAGGTTAGTTATAAAAATGTTGTGGTGCTTAGGTTTATTGTTATATATATTTATATATGTATTGTAACATGGTGACTGTAAATACTGTATTGTGGTCTGGTCATATGATGGGAGGTGTGCAGCTCTATTGATTCCTAATTATTAATTTTAAGGTGAAGCAGGCAATTCAAAAAAGAGAAGACAAAGGCAATGGGATTTACATAATCTTGTACAGTCTTAATGTCAAATAGCACGCAGTAAAACACAAAAAGTTTATATTTCCTAATGTTGACAACACACCAAGGTTGTATCTGGGGTGGTTAATTTTTAACAAGTTAGAACTGAATCTTCAAACTCTATCCACATAGCATTTGGTTACCCGAATAATTCTGGCCCTGTCTATGTCTGTAATAAAAATAAGGCTGTATGACAATGAATGACTGAAAATGGAAGAAGTAAGATGGGATATTTTGAGTGTTAATGTTATCTCCATTGATATTAATGATAAATATTGTTTTTATGTCATGACTTACATTTATTGTTTTTGATCTCTGCGACATTGGGTGTTCTTGCTGAGAATGTTCTGTAAAAGGTAAAGTACATGTAAATACCTTTGGCTGCCTTTAGTATTACTTTGGAATTGTGGAAATATACCCCTTACAATGTACATAATGCTCTAAAACTGTATTAAAAAACTTATTTGTTTTATTATTCTACAAAGTGAAAAAAAAATCAAATAGGACTGACCATTCACTATCTACTATAAAATTTTATTTTTGGGATATGTGTTGAACATGAGGCATAGGGATAGAATTATCATGACGTACAAGGGATTAGGACATTTGTGTGATCATAAATAAAACTTCCACTAGAAGCCAATTTTCTATACCCAACTCCTGGACTCACCTGTCTGTCCTGCTAGGTTCGGATTCCTTGTCACCTTAATCACCATTTTGCTTTCAAAAATGTAAAGCTTACAATGTCACAAAAGTTACTTTTGCCTTGTTTGCCCTCTGTTTATTTTAAGCGTTACAATAAAATTGATTTCTCTGCAACATGGCAAAGTTCAAAGTCAATTTGGGGAAAATAAAAATGATTAAGCTGCTTAGTGTATGTTTTTTAAACGAAGGGTAGTTTAGGTTATGTATGTGTATTTTTCTATAACTATAGTTGATTCATTACAGGTAAATCAAACACAGTATGTAAAATATGTGCTCCAAGATTCACCTGCAGACAATGTTTGGGGAAGTCGGTTATTGTCAAATCAATTACTTAATAAAAATATATTGTTTACTTGTTTTTGTGTTCATTTGTGTAAGGCATTGGTGATAACGAGGGCTGGTTTTAGGCATAAGAAAAGGTCCTGAATGGATAAAAAGAGCTTCAGCAACCATTAAATAACATTTTAAGCTTGTTGTATCTCTAAAACAATCATTAATTGATGACGAATGAACAGCAATGTATCTGACCAAAATGGCATTAATCCTTGAAAAATCTCAATTTGACTTATTCCTAGTACTAGCAGCTGACCTTTCTTCAAAGAATGTCAAAGTTTTGAATGTATCTGTATTACCTTACACCCAGCTACCCCTAACTTGTCACTACTAAATTGCTCCCACTCTTTGGAAGGGACGACCAAACACATTCACGTTTCCTCATTATATACCTTGAACACCACAACCGTTGAAGTTTGGTGCTCAGGGGAGCCTAAAGGTCTTTGAAGGTGCTAGCAACGTCTGTGCTGTGTACACACCGGCAATATAAAATCCCCGACAGTGGTCGGAAATCAGAGAGGAATTTACCTGAAGGATGACAGAATATGCTCTTCAGTTTCCTTATCATTGTCTTTTCATCATCTTTCTCTGCGTGTGATATGAGGCAAAGATCCCTGGCCAGCTTTCCAATCTTGGGCTGATTCTCCAAGATCCGAGTCCTCTCCTTATTACTGCTGTCCTGCAGATCATCGATAATCACAATCACATTGTCCTTCCCTGGGAGAGAAGATTATTAGTCAGTATAGCTCGGGTTTATTAATCTATTTTATTATTTGTATTGTTTAATTTCCAATCTTGTTTTCTGTAATGTCCCTGTCACCAGCCTAATTACTTCATTATTCTTACTGTAAGATTATATGTGAATTTAATTCACTGGCAAACAGGAGATAGCCTTATGATAGATGGCTCAGACACAACGCACAGTGATCAACGCTCAGTGTTCAATGCTCAGTATTCAAAGCTCAGTGTTCATACAACATGTCTCCAGACTAATGCCGAGCCCCCTAGCTCTGCTGAGCATTACCTACTTAGTTGTTGGCTAATTATTTGTTTCCCAGTCCAGGTCCTGTGCTAACCCCTTGTTGTTCAGTCTGCTATTTCCCTGCCTGTTCCCTTATGAAGTTCCTGTTGTGCTGTTCCAGTGTCCATGTGTCTTTGGTGACCCTAGTGCCTCATGTCTCCTCCTGTGTCCCCTGCGTTCCTCTGTGTCTTTGATGACCCCCGTGTCACCTTTGTCTATTTAGCGTTTTCTGCTACCTGGCTTTGTTTCTGACCTCGCCTGTTTGCTGCCTGCCATCATTGACTATTAACTTACCCGCTTATTTTGGTACTTCACCCAGGTGTGCCCAAGGACCACAACCTGGTAGGTCTGCAGTGCAACATCCTCACCTCTAGAGGCTCCTGAGCTATAAATAGTGCCCCCTATTGGTTCCGTCTCTGGTTCCGTGGCACATGGTATTTCTCTTCCCTCCCCCTCGGCTAAGGAGGAATCGGGGAGGAACTGGGTTATCACAATTAGTAATTTGTATAAGAGGAAAGGTCTATGACAAGGTTGGTGGGAGGTGGCTATGCTAAGGAACTGAATAAAGTATTTGCTAGCATGTTCAGAGGCACAACAGAAGTTGAGAACATATTGTTTAGGGAAAAGAAATAAAGTCTTGAGTAAGCATTAAAAATACATAATGTTTCTGTGTTTCAACTGCATGTTTGTTTTGTTTGTGACAGGGACTTTTAGCCATTTATAGGCTGAGGAAGACTTTTACCATTGATAATGTTTCAGGTAAGAACCGTCATGAGATATTAGAGATATTTTTACTTATGTAGACACAGAAGTGATGATTGGTATGTATTGTATATGTTTCCTGCTTTTATTACTAAGGTGGGGGGACATGTTTGACCAGCTGTAAATACAACTCTTTTATTTCTAGTTAACAAACAAATAACCGTTGACCTGGCATTATCTTTACCGAGCATTTGCTGGAGATATTCCAACTCTTCATCATACAAGGAGTCGGTGACATCTGTGATATTGATTCTTCCTCTGTTCTTGGTGTGGTACAGAATCCCAAATGTGCACTGTGACATATTATCCAAAAATGTTTGGAATCCATTGTTGGAGATATAACAAGGTCTAACCTCCTGGATCTGGTTCCTGAAGTGTTCTGATGTCAGTTGTTTCACCAGCCAGGAGTAATCCTCAATGGAAGATCTGGAGAAGATCCCAACAATGTCCCTCTTAGGTGGATGAATCTGCCAGTGATAAGAGAAGCCAAGGATCATTTGGACCATTTGTAGCGGGAGGTGTATCCATATGCAAGCATAAAAATAAATGAATATAGTTACCATGTGTCCACCATTCAATAAGGTTAGTCAGACCTAGAATAAAATATATACAGTTCTATCGTCTATTGTAAAGGTTGGGCAATGCTGTGAAGTTTTAAAAACATCTTTCCAGCCGCAAGTACCACACTATGGCACCACTTGTAGCTCTTTCCCAACCACCACCTTGAAGGTAGCCCAACTAACCATAACTATTTTGGAGATCCTACACCTAAGGAAATTCTGCCTTATGCCACTTAAATCAATTTACAGATACCCTCTAAAGACCCAAACTAAAATATAACAAGAGGAGTGGAAGGGAAGTTTTCTTCCTTTTCATTTTCCTCTAACAACCCCCCCACCCCCTTCCTCCCTATGCTCCTTGTTAAATACTAGCCTCTCCGTTCCTTTTTTCTTAAAAAAATTCAACCTACCCTTATCTTTCTAACTTCAATCTTTCTTGACCTTTCTTACTTTTATCCCCCCCTTTCTTCTTCTGATATGCCCCTGTTCATGTCCGCCTTCTACTCACCTCCTGTTTATAGCCTCAATAGAGAAAGTAGATGGTAAAAGTTGAAACACCTACCATGTTTATGTCATTATTTTGTGCTTTGTTATCAGGATAGGAAAAGGAGTATCTCCCCAACGAGAATACAGACATCAAAATCTGGAAACACCAGGCCAACTGGCCTGGGGTTCTCTTCTCTCCAACTACTGCTTAAGACAATGGTTGGGGGTCTATTTTCACTCCCAGAAATACAACAGATTGTTTTTTTGTTTCTTTTTATTTGATGTAGATGAATCTTTTTCTACTCCCCAAAACTCCCATTCTCAATAGTAAGTTGTTACCATGAAGTTTAACAGATGATATCAAACTATCATATTATAATGGTAAGATCTTAAATATGTTGACTTGTATATCTTGCTTTTTTAATACAAAGAAGGTAAGGGTCACAATTCTACAATGATAGATACAGGAGAAGACAAAGAGAAAACTCCTATAGCAAGATATTGTAATGCAACTTTGCAGTCTTGAGGAGAAAGATAAGTGAAAGTAAGAAGAACTGTGAATAATGGTGAAGATGCTCAGTACTGGTAGAATGCATTGATGTCTCGATCATATTGACTATTGAAAGGTTTCCTTATTGGTGGTGAAAGTTCCCAATATACTATTATAGTGCTGCTGTAATAATGATTATGATATTTGTAAACTACTGGTACTAACTACTGAAAAAGACAGTTATACTGCACGAGATTTTGACCAATGCCAGGTCTACTGTGAACAATGTTTTCCTGCTTTGTTGTTACCAGGGATTGTGTATGATGTGTATGATGTCACAAACAGACAAATAATTGGAAAAGGTTTTTGTTGCTTTCAACTTTATTTTGATAAAACCTGGCAGATTGGACTTCTTTTATATAAAAGTAACATTTATATGTTCTGGTGATCAAAATATACAAAAGGTCACCTATAAAAATGTGTTTCTTACCTTTGGAAGAACTTTTGTCTTCGGTTCTATGAAACACAGAAATGAAATAAAACGATGTAGATTTTTATGTAGAAATTAATATTGTTTCTATTGCATAGAAATAAATTCTCACCTTTATATTCTGGCCTTTCTTGGGGGTGGGGTTCATATGTGTTGGAAAGGTATACAGATCTGTTGGGGTCTGAGGTTGCCATGTTGGTAAGTGGTGGCCGGGAATCTGAAATGATGTCATATGGAGGGACAAATCAGGAGGCAACTAAACTAAGGTATTCAACTTAAGTTCCACATTCCAAAATTTGCCACCTAGCAGGGTTTTTATGGCAGAATGGACAGATGATGTCACTTCTAAAATAAAACATACTTACCTGCCTGGTCACAATCTTCTTTCTAATAAATCTTCTTTTCCATGTGCAGCTCAGTGTAGAATTCCAGAAGAAGTCTGCTATCCCTGGGGCTGACGGGACTGAATTACCTCCCACATACATGAAAGAAATGTCAAGCCTGGCCAATTAAAATGACCAAGCATTCAACATCCATAACGGAGGGGGGAACGTGTCCGTGCCAGCAATATAGCAATAACAGAATAATCGAATTAAAACATTGATATCAGACAGGTATATTATTTAATGAAGAAGAGACATTGTCCATGGCTGGGCAATGATATACTCATAAAACCTTCCAGCGTTTGGCAGCACATTTCAAAGCACAAAATACAAGTAGGGAGGCTTAACAAAATGTTGTCTGGGAAATGTATGCAAGCAAATTTGTAGAATCTTTTTGGAAAATTTAGAGCAATGTAACTAAGGGGACATCATTCAAGGTTTGCCCACATGTAAGACTTTATTTCTCCTCTATTTCCTATTTTCTCCCCTCTCCTCCCTCTGACTTCTTCCCTTGTAGTTTTTTTTATTACTTAGGAATGTCTACATTTTACAATACAAATGGGAAGGGAATCAATACAAAGTCAAAAGAGTAAATATAAATAAAATTATCCTGTCTTGAGGGATCCAATATATGTAAATCATATTATTACCATTTTTACCTCTTTTTTTGGAAAATGTTCGTCTTTGTAATGATTTTAGAAAGTTTCCTTTCCTCTCTGCTGGACCTGTTGAATATATTAATGAAAAGCTATGAAATCACTGGAATGAAAAGATCTATATAATATATATATAGACAAAACATTAAAGATCAAACCCTAAGCTTAATTTAGAGGGACAGTTTTAGACAAAATGTAGTCTTGGGGATATATTAAACAGGGACCCCATGGACACGGCATTCAGGCTCCCTGCGCCACTGCCTTTGCGTCATTTGGGCCCCTGGGAAGGTGGATGCATGTGACAAGGTGACACAATAAGGATATAGCTAATAACCCAAAACAGAAAGTTCCTGATGAAAGACATGGTAAGATCATTGGGTATTTTTTAATAAAACTGTAGAATAAAAAGGTTATAAGCAACTTTTAATATTGTATTTCTTTGCAAAATTTGTGTAATTGTAATGATTGGATTGAGATCTATATTGAGATCCTCTCAACTTCTTCACCCAAACAGTAAGGCTCCTTTAATTTATTTTGTAGTGGAAACCCATGTGGTTGGCACTTTCAGGTGCATAACAATGCATCCATGAGATTGATTGCCCTCTGTGTTTGGGAAGATAACAGCTAAGGTGCGGTTATTTCTCCAGATAAAAAAAAAAAGCAATTGAGTGGCCAAAAGAAACTCCTGGAGCCTTCATGCAAACAATTTCACAAAAGGGCTTCCAACCGTTCTCATTTACTTGAAGCTGTCCTGAGTTAGCAATGCTGTGGTCAACCCTTGGTTTTGAAATTGCCCTTGCCCTCTTGTTAAGTTCTCAGAACCTCAAGTACTGTTCTTAAAACAAAGTATTTTTTTCTGATAATGTGATAAATAATTGCTTTCATACATGATCCCAAGTCTGTTATGGTATCAAACTAACCTCTGAGCAAACGCTCCTCCTGGCTTTTCAGATGCATATGTTCCACCTGGCTTTTTGGATGTACGTGCTCCGCCTGGCTTTTCGGATTTAGGTACTGCATGCAAGTATAAATCTCTTGGTTGCTGAAGAAGAAGATATATCTATTTTGTATTCCAGTAAGAATTAGGTTTTGTTGGATCTGCCACTTCTCGCTTTCTTGGCTGTCTTCCATACCCACAATCAGCACTATAAGATGCCCCCGTTCTATACAGGATACAAAGAGAGGAACAGCAAAGATTACCACTCTAAATCACACATATTTTTTAGGATTTGTGACAACGAAGGCAATGAAAATGCGAAGAGTAACTTTTGAACCAAACTCGCCCACGCTTTACACTGGCTTTGCTTCACAAAAGAAAAGAGACAAACATGCAAAAACCATATTGATACTAATGACCAAGCCGTGACTCATATGTTCCCTCAAAGATCAGCCACCACAGACTAAATTATAGAGAGATAATGTTTGCCCTACTCCTTTGATAATAGTGGCCACCAAAAATGAGTAGAAAACCAAATATTTTTGCCATGGCTAGTATCAATGAAACGTTTGAATACTAAGTGAATTTGTACTGATATCTAATAAATATATTTAAAATAATGTTTGTAAAATTAGACTGTGCAATATGTGAAAGTCTAAGTATAATTTGTAGGGCACTAGATCAGCATTCATTTTTTGATTTTGCCTTTGGCCTGTGTACATTCATTGATCAGGAACACCCCATATTCCTGGTTAGCTTTTTCATTTTCTTAGCATCTATTCTCTTATGAATACAAAGAACCTTCTCACTTGGCACCTAATGCATTGTGGTTCAATATATCCTTGCATGCCTGTGTGGCTCTTACCCAGTTGTTTCTTCGTGGCCCTATTCCATGCAGGTGATAAAATCCATTCTAAGTTTTGCTTGATAAAAAGATAGATGCAGAAACTAAACCTAGAAGCTTTCTGATCTAATTTGCTTTTATCTTTTATTTCGCAGAGTTCAATCTTCCTAACTTGATCAAATAAAAGCTCAGAATGCAAAGCTGCTTGTAGCCAACTGGTATCCATCTTTTCCAAGTAGAAGATCCCAACTTCATGTTCTGACCTTCTCTGACCCTGTAAAGATCAAGATTTAGGTAATACAATGTTAGCTGAATAATCCTTTTTTGGAGGATTGTGGTATACAGTACATATATATATATGTGTTAAACTTTTTTTTACCTTATGTGTAGTCCTTCTCCAAAACAGTGTAGGCCTCCTGTGACCTGATAGAAAACAATTCTTTTTATTTAGTTTAGCTTTATGTACCACAAGCAGTTACAAACCATCTACACGGTTTTGCTAAAGTCTTTGAGACTCTTCAGCTTTAGTTCTGGGAGATAAAATACACAACTAAATGAAAGACTTGATCTAGCTGGCTTCAGAAATCTTCAACGAGCTTGTTAAAAGTGACGGTCAGCACACACAATAACCTCTATACTAAACATTCCCATACTGGTTCTGAAGGCTATTAAAGCTTCAAAAAAACTGCACAGAAACAAGGAATGAATGGTATAATGGAGTGGAGTATGGAAGGTGAAAGAACTATGCTGAATGAACCATGAAGGGAAGAAAAGGGTTGTAACATTAAACTGAGGGGGTTGGGGTGACTAATGGTGAGAGCAGAGCGAGGACAATAATAAAGAATTTGTTCATACAGTAGGGTTGCTGCTAGCCACAGTGGGCTATAGAAATGCCAATATTTACCCTGGAAATATAAAAATGAGTTGGGTGTTAAGGTGCACAATGGGCAGCTTTCCCATTTATGATGGTCATCAGAGATGGAACACTAGTTGTTAGGACAAATAAAAATGGATGAATCTTCCCAGTGGGGAATGTAGTTATCAATAAGAACCTGACAAAGATCTTAAACCTTCACCACTATATTGTATTTATACATATGCTTTAAGGCGAAAAACTAAAAGACGAGCCAATTTTATTGTATGATGGATAAATGCTCTAAGCCCAACTTTAAAGAACATTGATTGACCCGAATTATAATAACCTAGATAAATGTATAAGGACAAAAGGAAGAAAATGTCAGGAGATGGTGGGCTATGATCTTTGGAAGGATCACCCACAGGAAACCATGACCTTGTGTTGAGTGATGAGTTCTTGTACTGTTGATGACGATGACTGGAAAAACAAATAGCAAATAAAACATTTCCTCCATCTTAAAGTAATTTATTTCAATGTTTTTCCTGCTAATATATTTATATTTGTATAGGAAGGCAATACAATCTGGGCTAACTGATTCCCGAATCTATCGGTCTTACTTTGTCTTTCTTCCATGATGCCTCTGATTTGGAGAAGTTTAGTACGCACTTGTTCCTCGATCTTCATTGTGCCGCTTCTGTTTCTAGTAATTTAACTCCTGGTCTAAAGTTCTCTAGACAGCGCATTCACTGGATAAATTTCAGAAATACAAGTTTTAATTGAGATTTAATTAATTGAGCTTCAAAAATATATTATTTTAAAATAAAAACATTCCTGGATCCCATACTAGGCAAACTTGCTGGGCCCTCATCTCCACGTGTAAACGTTTCAGCATTGCAAAGCCAAGGTCCTTTGATTGGGGCTGGGACAGAGGTACCCCCTTATCCCCTCTGATGAAGGGCCATGCTACGGCTCAGTGTGGACACCAAACCAGCCATCAATATCTGCCCTGGAATAGACTTTACGGACAACCCCCCCCCGCCCCATCTCCCACATCCTCCATCACCACCATCATGACTGGACTCTTGTGCATATTCAAGTTAACGTTTGTGGTCAGTTGCCATTCATTTTGCTATAATGTTTAAATCAAACTATATTTCAAATTAATTTTAAAGAAGAATAAATGGGAACATGGATTTTGATTTATTCTTTACGATAAATGAATGTATTGAATTGAAAATAAATAAGAAACAGCCTTCTACATTACAATTAAAGACCTGTAGATGGATGTGATACAGAAGGAAACATTGGGCAGGAAAAGGTTTTTCTGCCCCGACAAGTAAGTTAAAAATCAACATAGCCCCTACTGGTACCTGGAGAAGTGGAAAATGCCAGAGTGAGCTAAGCTTGTTATTGGGATCATGGGAGTGGATTGAGAGCATTTCCCAGTCATGCATATAACATACCATTGCTTATTTTGCCATATTATGTATTTTCAATACATTTATCAAAGTTATCCCTGGGGATGCACAATTCAATTATTCAATTATTAAAATTCTAATTTAAAGTGATATAAGTGAGGTTCAGTTTGCATGTAATTCAGGATCAATCAATTATCCAGAGCAATCATACCTCTCCTGCACAAATGGCTTGCAGCTGGTCTTACTGAAGGTGACATCTCTCTAGTTCATATTTCCGACCACAGGTCCAATTTTTCCATAGTCGCATGGATTTATTCTGTACCGTATATGTTCTAGGAATCAAATTCTGGGACGCTTATGTCTGAGCTTTCCTATAATGATAACATCAAGGCGACAGTCTTTCCTGTACTTTGTAATGTTTTATCATTCTTTTTACAATCTCAGCTCCTTTTGAAAACTCTTCTTCCTCGTTCCATCCTGGGATGCATTTAGTGACCTTTAATACCATTTTATTTTTTATGATATTGAATGTTCTATTTTTAAACCTTCCCTATTCCTCTAATATAAAAATATAGAAGGATGAGCACCTAATACAATGTACAAATTATTGGAAGGTTATTAAAAAGTAAAACGCGTTTGGGGAGCGGGGTCACTCAGATTGTTCAGGGCTTTAGAATTTCATAGAATAAATGTTTTGAATAAATATTGATTGTGCTAATAAGAAAAAAATTGAAAGATATAGATATATAAAAATAAAAGAAGCATAACAAGTATTATTTAAGTCTCCACTAATGGTCCTTGGAAACTAAACTTATTTTATTACCTTGATAATCAGAGGAACTTACATTACATTTACCATCAGGTTATATATGGAAGCCCAATCATGTCAATTAGTCAATAGGGAGTCTTTCTGTTCAGCATTTACACTGAGAATTCAGCAAATATTGGAACCTTCATTGGTTTGTATTGGTTTTAATGTATTTTTTATTACATCTATATAATTTTATCAGTTGTTTTATCTTTTATTAATTAATAAGGTTTGTTGTCATTTTAATCGAAATAACGCAGTGTGTATTGTGGGTGCCTAAAACCTTCCTCTTTATTTTTCTTTTGGTATTGGATCTTTAATAATTTGGGATGTAGTATCATGTTCCAATTGTTGGTGACTACAGGAGAATGTCATTATAAGTGATCGGCAGTTTCAGAGGTCAAAATAAGGAAGACACAGAAGCAGCACTGTGCACTAATTGGTCTTGTTGTTCTTGTTGCATCACTCATTTATTTACACATTAATATTATTATTATTATTATTATCATTATTATTATTAATAAATGGGATTTATATAGCGCCAACATATTATGCAGCGCTGTACATTAAATAGGGATTGCAAATGGCAGACTAATACAGACAGTGATATAGGAGGAGAGGACCCTGCCCCGAAGAGCTTACAATCTAGACATGACATGACATGCTGATGGAAGAAGAAATCAGAACAGACATATAGGCTCATCAGTTTGCAGCTTCTCTGTTTGATGTCCATTCACTGAAAATTCAGCCACCCTCTAGCACCCCCAATAATAAAATAGGCTTGGTGTATGCAGTAATAGACATATTAGTACTAGTTATATACAATTTATTTTTAAAGCACTTCATATTATTGTTCAGTTATATGATAAACCCCGGAGTTTATTATGGAGGAAGTAAATGTTTATGAGACTCTAGAAATATGTTACAAGCAGTGGTGATAAAACAGATTACAATCATTCTCATGATAGGAGGAACATTTCCCTTTCTGATATGGAGCCACTTTGTTTGTCTCCTTCTGTACTTTGTGAACGTTATTATTACAACAATTTATAATAATCTAGAGACTGCAATAAATATTCCAATATTCAAATATTCTTCTTCTACCCCTCTCATGTAATCATTTGATTCTCTTATTATCTATTTCACCGCCAGCTTAGTGTAATGAGATATCACAGGAGAAACTCAATGTTCAGAATATTTCAGGTGGAGCAATGACACGGGGAAGAGGGTTTGTTGAAGCGTGTAGTCACACATGCAACCATTGGCAGAACCAATGGAAAAATGACAAAATGAAGTTACCATTATTTTAAAGGAATATTGTTTCAATAGATGCCCTGCATACAATCTCGGTGCTGCTGAATTCCTCAGCCTTTCCTCCTTTGGTTGCTCATTATTGCTCTGGAACAGGTTTTTGTGAGTGACAACAATGGACAATAGTCATATGTGTCAGCTTGGTTGCTTGTAGTGTCCTCCAGGGTCTCATGTGACAGAGTGACTACAATGGAGCACACATGGAAGGCAGAGATAGAGTGTTGTCACTCCATGATATAGAATGTCTCAAAACTAGCATTACATCTGTTTATATTTTCCATCCGTGTCTTCCCTTTGCAATGCAAGAAGACCTTGGCTTGTGGAAGGGACCCGCAGAGTGCCGTGCACAGCCTCCCTAAGACATCTCAGCACCCTCTGGCCCTGATTTATGAAAGTTCTCCAAGGCTGGAGAGAATACACTTTCAGAAGTGAACTGGGTGATCCAGAAAACATAAAATGGATTTTTAAAAATCATTTTATATTTGCTAGCAAATGTTTTGAATCCTAGACCAGATCCATTCCAGGTTTGCTGGATCACCCAGTTCACTTCTGAAAGTGTATTATCTCCAGCCTTGAAGAGCTTTCATAAATCAGGGTCTCTGCCTCAGTACTCCTTGCAAGCACCCCCAACCCTAAGACAAATAAGAAAGGAAAGGAATACATGGAAAAGTCTAAAGTGTTGGAGTCAATGGTGCAGTTTGGTCTATGGAATTCAATGCAAACACTTAAGAACACAGAAACCTACAAACACACATGGACATATGAAAATGACCCCAAGCATCAGGTATAACAGCTGCCCTCTGTGCGGGGTATATTTATTTATATTTTATATCTCAGCAGGCGTTGTGGTAGTTGTAAAATGCCCTTTTAGAATAAATTAAATACCAGTGTATACATTTATTACAATATTGTACAGAAATTATGGCAAACTGTAAAAGTCAGAGATGCATTACACATAGACAATATGATAATATCTGGGAATTCAGCTTATTACATTATCTGGTCATTATCCAGCTTCTTATGTCTCCATATTTTCGGACTGTATCCAGGGTCTGGAAGTACCAGGTAGTATTTTAGGTTTCCTGTCCTAGCAATTCTGGTCTTTGTATGGTCACCACAATGGTGTAGGGTCAGGGATAGGATTTTCAGTTCTGTGTTCTATATCAGGATGATGGAAGAATATTCAGGACCCCAGGAACATTTTAACATCATTTCAACCCAGAGATGATAACTGTATGAGACAGAAAGGTATGTCCTGTCATTATTCTAATACAAGAAACCGTGTAAACAGTGCCGTCCTGGTCCTAACTCTCCATTGAGGATTTACTGGAAAAAACTTGGGATAATGTAATTATTTCTATATGGACCCTCTCATTCAGATGACCCCCTACTCTATATTTCCTTCCAGGGACAAGAAGAGGAGATGAGAAGAAATCTATTGTAATCCTAATACTGAATTCAAGCATTAACAAAACCCCCATACCTATAAAGCCGTCATGTCTCGTGAGTGTTGTTTATATCTTCCATATCAGTGCAGTAATTCCCTGTGATGCTTTATTATGACAGAATGCAAGACAGCAACTGCTGCTCTCTGCATGTGCTGGGTGACTGGTCTTGTCTCCGCCCCCTCCTATAGTTTTCTACAGGCAGTCTGTAGTGGGTGGAGCTTACCTGACCCCTCCTACAGCTCCGCTCTATGCAGAGCGCAGGGATGATATCACCATACATTTGTTTGTAAAATCTGGCCTTGCAAAGGCATTTGGTGGACACAAGTGGGATTTATATTATTGGCAGCTAATAAAGAATATATTTATTTGTAGGTTTGTTAAGTTCAGCTTAGAAATGAGCTATTAAGTTGGAATGACCCTCCACATAAATATGAGATCATAGGAAATAATAAAATAAATTAGTTTCTTTGTACTTTTATACTTGTAGTACTTTGTACTTTGTATATGTACTTTTATGTGATTTCTATAGGACAATTCCCAGTGATGGCTCATCCCTCTTGGCCAGTCAAGAAGACAGGAAAATCATACATTGCTCCCCACATTCCTGAAAACCTACAGCCATGACATAGTGATATTCTTGTATCAGCACCGCTAGCAATTCACGGCTGCAAATTCAATGCTAAATCTGTATTGTCCTATATTCCATCCCACCATTTCTAAGAGCCTCATTATATGGGATATCTGGAACATGTTGGTTACCTCATTTATTTTTCTCCATGTGGGCTGAACAGCTTTATATTCTTCAGTAATGCAACCAGCCGCATTTTATCAGTTTTATCTTTGTGTGATATAAGGAAGAGATCACTGGCCAACCTTCCAATACTGGGCTGATTCTCCAGGATCCGAGCCTTCTCCTGATCACTGCTGTCCTCCAAATCATCAATCACCACAATCACATTGTCCTGTCCTGTGTACACCGAGGAGAGCAGTAATCAATATCATATATTTGTTATCTAGATGTTTCTTTATTATCTCTTTTTTATCTACACCTCAGCGCCTCTCAATTCTCTATTTAAATAATCAGAATAATATGAATCGTGTATGGCCACTTGTATTGCAAACCAATCAAACAACTTAATTATGCATCAAATTAAAAAATAGGTATATCAGTCAATATCAATATAATATACAAAATCCCTAATTGGATAGACAATTTCATCATATATCTGCCCCCTTATTGAACAGCTCCAGTGAAAGTCGTGCCTGTTCTTAATAAAGGCTGTCAGGTGAATCATATTAGCTACTATCAGTAAAGTAAAATGTCAGGGGAACTTAGCTGTTCATACGAGGTCTGTCTATGAAATAATGAGATGTCTTCATATCTCTATCTCAAAGCAGTGAGATGATTCTGATCTCTTGCCAGGAATGGTTACACTTCTCCAATCATGAAGGAAAATGCCGGCACTCTCTGCTGTTTAGTTTGTTGGCAGTCACCGCTGTTGTGTTTCCTTTCATGTGTTGAAATAATGTTGAGCAACAATGTTTTTAGTAACATTTTCCACCAGACCAAAAGAGTGCAAAACGAAATTTGCGCTGATGTTCTGCAACAACTTGGGGTGGAGCCAAACCATTTTCATGAAGTCATCACTTGGTGCCGAAACCCGGATCTTCCAATATGATCCCGAAACCAAACCCTAGTCACTGGAAACATCACAAAGAATTAAAAAAGCCCAAATTCACAGCCATGATGATCTTTGTGACAAGAAGGTTTTCATTTTGGCAGATTGGGTTGCAGAAGGCACAACAGTGACCCAACATTATTTATTATAAGAAAGTTCTGACAAAACTGAGACAAAAGGCCTGAATTAATAAATCCCCCTAGCATTCTAGATCTGTTTGTATTTTCACGCAAAAAGTGTTACTTTTTTGCATGGAAATTTATTTTACATTGTAGGCCTATAAATCTTAGGCATAACTCACTGAAAAATGTCCAATATTTATTAAATTTAATATTAAACTTTAAATAAAAAAACAAAAAATAGTAAAACATGTAATATAACTGTACAGTAGCATGTATTATTTATATATAAGATAATTTTATATAAATAATATGTTAAAATTTCTTTGTACTGGACTCAATACGGCTATTTTGTGTTAAATCCAATAAAAAATATTTGAATTTCCCACCACTCCTCCCTCCCGCACTGACAAATGCACTAATGTCCCTGGGAAACCCGGGGAGAACATCTCTGCATTTGCCGACTGAAGACTGAAGAAAGGAGATGGGTCCAGATGACCTGCAGGGATGGGCAGGACCCCGGGAGACACTAACGGAACAATATAAAAGATTATTTTTATGTTTTTAGCAACCCCAAGTGTGACTCAGGATTGCTGCTTTTTGCATTGTAAATCACACTCCAGTCACACTTGGGAATACCGCTAGGGGGGGTTAAACCATACACCTATCTCGGTGAATCTGGGTGTTCACATAAGCCTGAAATGGGTTTTAGAAAGTTATTTGCTATTTGTTAGCAAAATGTTTCTAATCCTGGACCAGATCAATTTCAGATTTTTGGGATCACTCAGGTTCACTGATAAAAGTGTATCTGCTCCAGCCTTGGAGAGCTTAGAAAATCAGGCCCAAAGAGTCAGGAAAAGACGGCAGAAATGTGTGAAATGGTTTCATTCTAGATAATGATCCTTCTCAAACAGTACTTTCTGTGACCAACAAACGCATTACTACGACGGAACATCCTCCATATTCACCAGGTTTAGGACCATGAGACCTGCTCCACTCCTTCCACCAGTGGAAAACAAGATGGCGTCAGTACTTAATTGTGAATGGAGAGAATATTGAAGGGGACAAATTTTACAATTGTCATATCAATAAATAAAAGTCAGTTTTATATCAGTCTCAATATTTCATAGTCAGATCTTGTATATATCTAGTTTAAATGGAAAAACCCATTTTTAGTCGAGTCAAACAGTTAACTCATCATCCATATCATATCTTTTACCAAGCATCATCTGGAGATAATCCAACTCTTCATCATACATGGAGTCAATGACATCGGTGATGTTTACTCTCCCTCTGTTCTTCGTGTGATACAGAATCCCAAAAGTGCACTGCGACAAATCATTTATAAATCTTTGGAATCCATAGTTGGAGATGTAACAAGGTTTAACTTCATGGATGTTATCTGTGAAATATTCGGATGTCAAAAGTGTCATCAGCCAGGAGTAGTCCTCAGTAGAAGATCTGGAGAAGATCCCCACGCAATGCTTTGTACCTGGTGGGCACTAAGAGACACATTGGGTTTTGTGAAAATGTTCTAACATACTGATCCATTATATACCATATCAATGTCGGAATAAACAAATAGATGATCAATAGACATAGGGCCTGATTTATTAAAGCTCTCCAAGACTGGAGAAGATACACTTTTATCCGTGAACCTAAATGATCCAGCAAACATGGAATAGATCTGGTCTGGAAAAAAAATTGCTAACAAATAGCAAATGATCCTAAAAAATCTAATTTAGTTTTGCGGAATCACCAACGTTCAGTGATAAATGTGTATCTTCTCCAACCTTGGAGAGCTTTAATAAATCATTGTGTCTAACAGACCATTCATAAAAGGACAGTATGTTGGGTTACTGTATGAACTGCTGTCCCTCTTGACATTTTCCTTGCTGACGCATCACAAGGGACCTTTCAATAATAAAATTTTTGAAAAACTAAAAAGAAAAGTGTTCATATTTTCAGTGTCATGGTCTTGACCTAGGAAAGAACATTCTGGGTCCAAAGATTATACATAAACCAAAGAATAAAAGTGAGATCTGAAACATTCTATGTTTGAATGTGGCCTTGAAAATGAGCATACAGACAATTTTGGCGAGCCTAAAAACAGTTCAGGGTACAGTAAGTAACTTTGCTGTAATTGTGGGGTCTTTGTCATGCCTATACTCAGAAAACAATGTTATATAAATCAGTTTTCTATTTGTGATCCAAATAGTTTTTGCATTTCCCTTTATGCGGGAAGAAAAGAGTATTTCCTTATTTCTTTCTCTCTTACCTCCGGGACATCATTGCTCCAATGCTCTGTGGAGAAAACATAATAATTAAGACAAATAATTTGAATTTAGATCCTACTATAATACAAGATACACTAATAATTTAAACACATTGTTTTTTTTTGAAGCTCACCTAGATTCTCCGACCTTCCCACCATGTCTTCCTGTAGAGATGTATACATAGATATGTGCTGGATGGAGGTGGGTGAGATTGGCACTGAGGAATCTATCCATTAAATACCATTGTATCATATGGATGAAACATGTCAAAAT
The DNA here is from genome assembly GCF_032062135.1 of Pyxicephalus adspersus. Taxonomy (NCBI): domain Eukaryota; kingdom Metazoa; phylum Chordata; class Amphibia; order Anura; family Pyxicephalidae; genus Pyxicephalus; species Pyxicephalus adspersus. The sequence continues at coordinate 2,918,574 of NC_092864.1, read as the reverse complement.
GTCAATTCACAGAAAAGTAAGGAATATCTAAACTGGTATAGGACAACTCATTTTCTTAATAAGCAACCCCAAGGACTAATATGGCCCCCATCCATATCTGTGTACTGTATTGTTTTTGGAACAGAAGATTCTATCAAACTCTGAGACATATCATCTTGCAAAAGTCTAAATTCAGCCATTTTATGCTTGGAAGAAGTTGATGAAGTAAAGGAGGATGTATATTTTTGTAAAATTTGTTGCTGTGTAAGATCTCTTCTTACGTCTTGCCATTAAATGGATATCAGAAGGAACAAAATTGTGGCTAAAGCCACCACAACCTGGTCACAAAAATAAGACATGTTTTCCAGAAAGGTTGGAAAGGGTTTAAGCCTCCGACAGATATTAGATGCTGTTTGTGTTTATATTCTTTAAGAACAGGAAGTGAAGAAAAAGTTTCCTTACTAAGTTTAATTAGGCAGTGATTGTGTGTGCAAAGAAGAAAACCATGGGAGCCAGAATGTCCAAAATCCAAAGTTACATTTTATTAAAATCCAACATTTCAAGGGGTTCAAAGACTCCACCTATTCCAGGGGTTTATATTGTTGTGGTACTGGACTAATACAATTACAGGCTTAAGCCCATCCAGTTTTCTGAATGATCATCAGATTGATTACCCCTCAGGCTCTTTCCAGCTCAGTCCAGTTCACCCCGATTGGGGGAGACCCTTTGAACCCCTTTAAAGAAAGAGTGAGGAAGAAAGAAGTGAAAAGGTAAATATAAGGAGGTAAATTCACTAGTAAAACAAGGAAGGATAGGTATGAAAGTTTGATTTTAAATTGCCCACCTTGGTTGTTGTACTTACCTATCATGTTTGCTGGAATGAACGTTTTATCACATTCTTCCTGCCTTGAGATGGATGGGATTGATTGTAGCTTCCAAGTAGTAGCATCCCCTTCACTTCCTACCCAGATCATTAAAAAATGGTGAAACATTCCTCATAAAATGTTATGTAGCAGAAAAGTAATAGGGATAATTATTTTGTACTTTTCATACAATAACAATATTTATGTTTTCAAACCTTGACCTTAATATTTGCCTTTTGTGTGCATTGGCTGGGAAGTATTGGGATGTCTGACCTTGCTCACTGGGATGGGTACAAGTCTATCTACTGCTGTAATATGGGTAAAAATAGATGACAGAGGAATATAAATATTACTAAGGTATTTTTTAATCGGGCACATTTAGTTTTTACCTACTCAGTGTGTTGACTGTTTGAGAAGTATTACCATGTTTGCCCTTGTATAGGGATGCTGGGATGGACACTGGTGGCTTTACACCTGAAATACCATCAAATTGGGAAAAAAGTCAGATAACACAAAGTGTAAATAATTCTGTAAAGAAATAGTATTTTTTTTATTGACAACATAGTCTATAACACTTACCCAAAATGTGTGTGGTATGATATGTAGTAACATGCCTGTGTTGGGTTGGGGTAGCTGGGACTAATGCAGAAGGACCTACCCCTAAAATAGAATCAAATATGTATAAAAGCCGATATATATATTTATATATATATATATATATATATATATATATATATATATGTGTAATAATATAATAATTTATTACAGAAAATGAACTATTATATCTTAATTGTTTAGGCATTTTTAAAATGTTGAACTCCTGATTTAGGGTAGCTGGTGTATTTGCCAATAAACAAGCACCAATTAGGTGACACAATATTAAAATAGTCAGAGAACAAAATAATATCACATGGTCTTACTAAGGGAGAATTCTCTTCCATGTACTTAGTAAACTTTTGTCAATTTATACCCCTGTCTTTCCTCAATCGGAGCTAGAATTGACCACCATTACCAGTTATTTACCAATCAGGACTAACATAGCGCCCTTAAACCACTCCCCCCCGCTAGTCAGCCAGCCAATAACTGCAAAGACATCTACAATAAAAATGGCTGACACAGCCATTGGTTTCTAGCCTCCAAACCCTGACTCAGTTGGCAATACCAGCTTTGCGCAGACTCTACCCTAAACAACCTCTATTTTAACGAATCAGAGAATACTAATACCACATATGGGTTCCCCCACACTCTCCTGCATCTGAAAACCACCACCATCTAAAAACCCAGCCACCTATTTCAAACACAAAACTCCCCTCATTCCCCAGCACCAAGACATGGAGACATGGAAGGGAGGATGGGAAGCTTTCGCCATACCCGCACCAACTGACCATGCTTCACCCTCTACCTCAGCCATCTTAACCTTTCCCACTAAACTCACCTAAACCCACCCATCCCTGCCTACTAAACAATCCACTCAACCTTACTCCCTCCTTCTAGATTCTTTTTTAACCTTTTTTCTCCCGGAGGCCCTTGTCACTCTGTTATGCAGTCCCTCCACCTATTAGCTAGAAACAGAAGAAAACCATGGACAGAACACTTTTTTGTTGTATATTTTTGTATTTCCCTTCCCAATCGACTAACCTTTGCCTGTTTGGTGATCAGCATCAAGATATTTCATGAAGTCACATTTTTTCTCCATTTTGCTGAAGAGGAGAAGATTTTGAACATATATCTTACTTATGATCAAATCTTTAGGAAGTTTGTTCTTCTCTGTATCTCTGCTATCGTCTGCATCATCAATCACCACTATAAGAGTCTTTCCTCCTGCACCAAACATATGAATGGAAATTATTGACAGTATCTAGGACAAAAAAAAAAAAGATGAAAGAAATACTTTCCATCATGTTTCACCTACCAAATTGTTTCAATACTTGATCCTTTTCCACGCATGATGTAATGTTCCAGGTCCATTGATCAGTAATGAAGATGCAGAAGGTGCTTTCAGAAAGGGAATCTTTTAGCTTTCTGTCTTTAAAGGTGGTGTATTT
>NC_092864.1:2903116-2913218 GCF_032062135.1 Pyxicephalus adspersus | reverse complement strand
GCCTTGACACAGCATATAACTCAGCAAACCCAGAATTTCTCAAATATTTGCAATTAGTAAGGGAATGTTGTTAATTCTGGACTAAATTCATTCCAGTTTCAGATTCTCCTGTGATAGAAATTCTGGGTTTGCTGCATTATATGCTGTGTCAAGGCGAGGTAGGTATGAATGATTGTCATATACACATTGTCCGGTCTTGGAGAATCAAACAGGACCATTGGCCCATTTCCAAGAGTCCCTAATGCCTGGTGGTTGTTATATCAACATATTACCCATCGTTGCTTTGATTTCCCCCAATAAATATTATGTTTGCCTGTGAAGGACACATTAAATAATAAAAAGTACCCTTTCACACAAAAAATATACTGATAAGGGTGATATTTTTCCCTTTTATTTGAATATTACTGTTATACAGTGAATTGTTAATAAGTATACTCCTTAGGGTTCAGCTCTGGCTTTGCCAATGTTCATAGACAGACTGTTTGTTGGTGACAACCCAAAACAACATTATGAAGACAGGAGGAGAGCAAAGACACCCTATAAGAGCACAATAATGCCATGTATGGTCAGATAAGTAGAATTTATTTAATGAAAGCTACAGAATTTAACATATTATTTTTTTAAATTCAGATTAACATAATAATAAGATAACATCCACTTTTCGCATAGTAGTTGGTAAAGTAGTCATACCTGCATTCCTGATAACACAGCCAGGGAACCTCCAGACCTTGCAGAATAGAACCCTGGCAGGAGATGATATCTCTTAGGATCACATTGGAGAATTGCTCTTCCTGTGGCCACTGTTTTCCATGCTCAGATAATTGTCATTGTATTCAGTTCATGGATGATCATGTTTCTTCGAGCGTACTAATATCCACTGGTAAAGCTTATTATGATAGTTCACATACAATATCTCTTAATCCTTTTATCACCGATATCTCAACAGGAAAATCTTAAAACATTTTCCGAATATCTTCTTCCTTGTTCTCTCCCTTGGCTGCATGAAACAACCTTTGTTACTTTTTATTACTTTTCCTTCAATATCTGCTTCAACCATTGCTTACCTGGGGTTTATAATAGGTCAGCCTGGCAATTTTTCCATGTTGAGATGTTGAAGAGAAAAAATTTGAATGTATAACCCCACTATAGGATAAAGAGAATCAGTTTGTTTAAACCAGGCATTGGCAAACCTTGGCATGCAGGCCATATATTGTCTGTTGGGCTTTAATCTGGCCCGTAATATATTGTTACAAACTTCATTGGCAAAAAAGGGTGACCAACAACACTTTTCCCACTGAGATTGAATGTAACTTGAATGTAAACCCTCTTTTACTTTTAGGTAATGGCTTTTACATTAAATTTAATTTTACTTGTAGAGGACAAATGATCCATGCACTGAATCGGCCATTCTTCTGCTCATCATTCTGTAAGAATTGTCAGAGGTTGGGCTGACTTTCCATTATTGGAGTTGTTTGCTATTGTTGGAGCACGGTGGCTCAGGGGTTAGCACTCTGGCCTTTGCAGCCCTAGGTCCTAGGTTCGAATCCCAGCCAGGACACTATCTGCATGGAGTTTGCAGGTTCTCCCTGTGTCTGCATGGGTTTCCTCCCAAAAACATGCAATAGGATTAATTGGTTTCCCCCTAAATTGACCTTAGACTACATTAATGACATATCACTATAGTAGGGACATTAGATTGTGAGCTACTTTGAGGGACAGTTAGTGACATGACTATGGACTTTGTACAGCACTGCGTAATATGATGGTGCTATATAAATACTCTATAATAATTATAAAACCTTTTTAAACTTATATGAGATGTAGTAATTAAAGATTTGTAGTAATATTGGGGAAAGGAAAAAAAAAGTAAGTGTTTTAATTATTAAATAAATATGTTTATTACATAAGTAATGTTTATTTAAAGAATAAGGATATTACCACATTATAGACTTTGGCACTGGATGTAGTCATCAGCATCAAAATCATCAAGAAACTTAATAAAGCAACAGCAGTGAACCGTATAGATCAATGTGTATCCCAACCATACCTGTATTCACTCACTATTGAATAGCAACAAATCTTTGCTGAAAGTTTGTTCCAAGCATTAACTGTGCTTTCGGTAAAATATTACTTCCCAAGGTTTCGTTTGGAAAGTCCCTTCTTCTAATTTGAGGTCACGTTCCCTCGCTCTTGCATTCAACTTCATACTAATAATACTGCACTTCTCATTTTTATTCGCACCCCTCATGTATTTATGGAGAAGCTGTGCCTCAGAAAGGCCGATAGAGGCCAAAGTAGACCTGTATAATGTCTTTGATCTCTCTAAGGCTGATCTTTCCCAATTTCCTTCTGTGCGATCCCCGGCACTAAAGGTTAAAGGGAGACAAGTCTCCCAATTCAAAACCTCTAGTGCTCTCTGATTGGCTGAGGAAAACTTTCAGAGAGCACGAGACGTTTTTAATGGGGAAACTTGTCCCCATTTAACCTCTAGTGCCAGGGATCGCACACTGAGCGGATCAATGAATGTAGCCAGCGCTGCATTCATTGATCAGCACAGCCTGAAATCTGTTTATTTGATTGTTTTTTTTAAATTAATCTTGTTTAGCGAATTTACACCGGCTGTTCTCGCTTACAATTTCGGTAGGTGAGAGCGGCCAAATTCGAGCGGCCAAATTTTAAAAACTCATTCATCCCTAATTGCAAATCATTTCCCACACATTTGCTATATTTGTTGTTTAGGCTGTGGCTTATTATATGGTATGAAATTACTGCAAGAAGAGAAAAGATGTACAAGAGCCTAAATCAGGTTCATAATAAATACATACTATATCAGATCTGAGCCACTGACTGGGCAGAAATTAAGATCCTGGCTCTAAAAATACCCCACATCTGACCTGAACTGTTAGGAGATGCTTTTGGGGCCAGCAATTCTGTGCTGTGTGCCACCACAGTCTCTCTTCCCATTTATATTGTCCAGCGGTGACAATTGCAGCAGTGAGGAAATAGCAGCAGCCCCTGCTTCCCTTTAGCCGTGCAGCCTGAAATGTACGTTCTCAGCATCCCCAGCACACACTGAGGCTATGCACAGCTGAAGGGGATTTCAGGAGACGATTAGAGCTCCTGCGCTGCCTTTGGCTTGATGTGGCTTTATAGCCTTCTACCCCCAGTGATCCATGACTGTTGTAGTGTTTAGCTGGGCTAATCTGTGCTGGAGAGATTCTCACCCGATTTACCTTTGCTGACCTTGCCTGTTTCTGACCTTGCGAGTTTATGCTGCCCGGCCCTTTTCCCTGTGACCCCGACTCTGCTTGTGTTTTGCTCTTGTGTACCTCGTTTGGTGGATGAATTATCTGAGTATCACCTCTGCTCTGTGTTCTAGACTTGTCTCTGTTAGAATCTTGGTACTGATGTATCTCTGGGCTCCTGGTCCTTTGTCAGCCCTTCCCCAGACACCATCCCTTGTACAGTAAGTCCTGGGGGCAACCGAGTGCTGGGAAACGCAACTATTCTCCCGAGGCTGAGCGGGGGCTGCTATAGATGAAGAGTGAATGTCTGGTGAGTACTGTTGCTGAAGCAGGGCCTTGCATGACCCCAGAATGGTTATCAGGCTTAACTTGAATTGCTATATTTGAAGTTCTAATGTAGTCAAACATTTGAGTAGAACAAATAATTTGTCAATTTTACATTTATTTAATTTATTAATATTTATTTATTTTACTGTAAAAATGTGTTGAGATCTTTAAAAACAGATTTCAGGGTCCAGTCGAATCCAAATTTTATATTTATTTATTTATATTTTATTTATTTATTTATATAGTGTCAACATACTATAAAGCCTATTGTCATATTAACAGCTGTCCCTCAAAGGGGCTCACAATCTAATGCCCCTACCATAGAAATATGTCAATAACAGAATCTAATGTCAAATAACCTAGCTGCATACTCTTGGAATGTGTAGGAAACTGGAGTGTCCGTGCATACACTGGGAGAACATCCAAATTCCTTGCAGATAACATTCCGGTCGAGCCAACCATCCTTTTACCTGTATACACTATTAATGTACGAGTCAAGAATAAAGTTAATATAAACTGGATGGCATGCCTGGGTCATTTTGCTCTACATGTCAACTTTCTTCTTAATCATCTTAGTGGTCCAGAAAATGGATATAAAATATATAAAGAACATAAATGATTGAATGATGTTCCCAGTGACATTGCAATATGAAATATGAACAATGGAAAGGTGCTTCTAAAGTAGTTTTGATGGAAGCAGATGATGGTTTATTGGATCCACACTACATGCTTAGCTCTTTTGTCCGTGCACACAGAAGTATGTCATACATTATAACACATTATTTATAGTAAGTCAATTGATAAACATTAGAGTGAAAAAAATCACAGAGGAATAAGGTTACAGTTCTGCAGGTAATTATTCAGTCTGATGATATCTACACATAGGCACTGACTGAGCAGACTTGTTGCTAGAATTGTTTTTTTAATTTCTGTTTCAATTTCAATTCACCCAGCACCTCGGACCAATTTTCATCACTAAGCTGACTTTGGAGGGTTTTTTGTGCACATAATGGCTTAGGCCTACTATCTACCCCTGTTAGTATATCTGGATTTTCACCTCTACACAGTAAGTCCTTATCAACAAAAAACTGGATTTCTGAGAGTTCTTCGTTATGCAATTTCATGGAACTCTCAGAACTGCAAAACTTCTTCGAAATTTCTTTGTCAGTTTGTCTTATCTTTTATCCTTATTTTCTGTCTTTTTTAGTCATATCTTCCTCTCCCCTCTCCTCTCCACCCTAGTATTTCTGAACTAAGGTATTTGAAGAGGTTAATAGACGTTCCTTGAGCAATTTGTGTCTCTCAGGTCGGTTTCTGTGACACCTGTCCCACTGGTCAGAAATTTTGGTTTGTACCAGTAGCTACATGTTGGAAAGGTTGAGGAACACTGCTCCAGGGTCATATCTTCTACCTTTCTCTTCTGTGCTCCCTTCTAGAATTCTCCTCCCTGTCCTCTCCTCCAATTTCTCTCTTTCCCTTTTCCATCCCCTTAGGATTACACCTTCCTCCATCTTTGTCTCACCACCTCTAGCCTCCCTTCCTCTTCTCCCCATGCTTCCCCTCCGCTCCCCTCTAGAGCCATATCACCTTACCTCTCCTCCACTCTTCCAGCTAAAATCATATTTGCTATTCTCATTTCTTCATTGCTTTAGACTCATATCTTCTTCTCCCTTTTACTCACATCTCCTTGTAGTCATATCTTCTACCTTCCTCTTCTCCTCTTTCCTCCTCCCCTCTCTTCCAGTTGGAGTCATACCTTCTTCTCTCTTCTCCTCACCTCCCCGTATATTCTATCTTCCACTTCTCTTTTCTCCTCCCATTTAGAAGACATCTTCTTCCCTTTCCTCCTTTCTATCTATCTTACTTTCTGTTTATATTTAGTATAAACTGTTTATATCAGTATATATTTTACCCAGTAACTCATTCAGGTTTTCCAACTCCTCGTCGTAGAGTGATCCTGGGACATTGGTGATGTTGATTCCTCCTCTGTTCTTGGTGTGATATATAATACCCAAAGAGCATTGAGATAGGTCATCTAAAAACTGCCGGAACCCATTATTGGTTATTAGGGTGGATCTTACATCTTTAACCCAATCAGCAAAGTCACTTGATAAGAAAAGTGTCACTAGCCAAGCATATTCACTCTTGTCAGATCTGGAGAAGATTCCGATTGAATGTTTCATTTCCACTGGTGCACTGGTAGAAAATAAAAGCATTGAAGTTATCATTTGGATACTGAACTTTTTGCTAGGCGTCTGCACAGAGCTTTGGGACAAATTAAACGCATCACCTGGGAAAGTTAATATTTAACATTTATTACAGACATAAAACAGAAGTAATAGAGGTTCTTTTTATTACTTTCAGATTGTTTCTCTCTCATGGAAACTCCACGCAGAAACAACTGAAAACAACTTGGTAATCAACAGGCTGGTTTCCAGTAATGGATGTTATGCACGAACTGTTTGCTAATAGTTTTTCTGGATGGATTTCAGGGGCTGAACACAAAATGTTGAAAGAATAAGGGGAATACTCATAGAACACAAGGTATAATTAAACAGTAAAAATCTGACATTTTGAATCTGAAAAATATTATTATTATTATACAGTATTTATATAGCACCAACATATTATGCAGCACTGTACATTGAATAGGGATTGCAAATGACAGGCAGATGGAAATATTAACACAGGAGGAGAGGTCCCTGACCATAAGAGCTTACAATCTAAGAGGAGAAGTAAGTATCACAAAATAGGAGGTCATACAGCCTTTCTCAAACATTTGTTTAAAGAACATTCATAGAAAGTCATAATTGTCATGATTTATTATTATTATAAAAACATTCTACATACACCTACTTCTTTCAAGTCTAAAAAAGTGTGAGTCTTGAGTGAAAGTTGTAAGAAGTTTGGAAAATATTTTTTATATATTGTTTCCAGTTATGCCTACCTAAGGTAACCAAAAGATTAAAAGTATAGCCCCTACACCTCTGGCCATGTATAAAGGTAGGACATTACTGTTAGTGTGCCCGAATCTTCCAGAAAGCCTATAGAAGTGATTCTCCCCATTACCGGACTATGGGCTCAGTCAGTCCTTACCTTTGCTGATGTCGTGCTGCTGGTGTATTTCTCCAGTAGATTGCCGGCTGTCCTGTGTGGTTTATATGTGATCTTGTTAGGTGTCTGTGCTCTTGCTGTATGCCATGGTATATCATAAAATGCCTGGCATGGGTCTCTTAGCACCGTGTGATACAGAAGTGACTCCCGGAGACCATAGACAGCTCTGTACTTTGTCACCCTTTATGATCCTGTTTAAATTGCATTTCTTTATTTTGAATTTTATTTCCTTGTTCACGAAGGTGCAGGTGCAGCAACCTTTGGGATCTCCCTATCATGTTGAGTATTCCCATCTAAAGGGAAAGTATTACAAGGTTCACACCAATAAACTGAACTTAATACGTTCCTGAGACTTTGTGAAGATTGGCTTATCTCCCCAAGCAGATAACCTGAGCGATGTATAGATTGTATGCGTCATGAGTTGCAAAGATTTCTAGTTAGCGGCAGGGAGTTTTAGACAGTTGAAGCCTAAATAAATCCAAGATAAAATGTTATGTATTACAGTTTACCAGTCCTAAGATATGATGGCCTCATTTGTATAGACCTAGTGATCCTGACAGACACAATTCCTGATCTAGTGTGATAACACTTACTGAACTGTATCTATGGGAAGCAACATCACTCTACGACAACAAGGTTCCTAGGAGGCCCCTACTACCATCACCCCAGTAGGTGTACAACCTTAGTTATCATTCCCTAGACAGAACAAGCAGAAAACTTTTGCAGTGAGGGGGGGACACAGACAAACATAGTTGTTTCTTTCCTCAGAGCTTTAGTCTTCTATCCTTCATCACTGGGCTCCAATAATCCCAACCCTGGGCTCTGACCTCAACCTCCAAAAAAATCCAAATCTGGCCTCTGACCTCTTTTTAATGATAAGCCCAACTCTGTCCCTAATTCTCTGCTAACCCCAACCCTGGCCTTTCATCTCCACCTCTGAATAAAGCTAACTCTAGCCTCTGACCTCTCCTTCATTATAAGACCAATTCTGGGTTTTGAAGCATGCGCTTAAAAAGGCCCAATGTGGTGCCCTGCCCCACTTTCTATAATAATAACAACTTTGGGCTCTGAGCCCTACCTCTAATAAAGCCCAATTATGAGCTCTGTCCCAAATTCTCTAATTAAAAATTTAGAGAACTCTAATCGGAAATTAAGAGAACTCTGGGCTCTGGTCCTCACCCATAAAAATTCCCAAATCTGGGACCTGTCCCTTGTTCTCTAATAAGCTAAACCCCGGGCTCTGGCCCTCATCATCCAACCAACTTCCCCACCATTATAGGTATTTTATGAAAAACATCACACTTGAGTCTCAACTCTGATTTTTTTGTGACCTGATCTCATTAGTCAACTGGAAGAATTGTCCAAACAACATATTTCAAAGGGTTAATTTTAGCCCCCTTTAGTAACTTGTATGTAATGTGATTTATACAAAAAGACCTTGTGGATGGTAAAACTGCTTTACCTTCTTTAGTAGCTTTAAAAGTTGTAACTCATTATCATTATCATTCTACTGTTCTAGTCTACTGCTGTAAAAAAATAGACAGGAATACCCAACCACTTCTCAAACATCAACCAGTCCTCATCATTCACTTTACATTCTGCAAATATCACACAGTTGCTCCCTATGAGCAAGAAGGAGATCAGTTGCTGATTCTTGTACTTCCATCTTTTGGGAATCATTGGGACCAGGGATGTATGTCAAATAAATGCCTCTGGCACCCTTTGTATTTATATTGTGCAGGCTTGAAAATGATAATAAAGTGGAATATTGGTCAGTGTTGTAAATTTTTTTATTCCTTTTTTCTGACGGCGCACAATTTTTTTTTAATTTAACCATGTCACCTTTATTTTTTTTAGCATCAAATATGGATACTTTTGATTTTTATAAATGATTGTTTTATTAAAAAAAATGTTCAAAGCTTTGTATTAGAAACATATAATTGTTGTGGGAAGCAGCAAACAAAAGCTCAATATGTACGCTTTATAAAGAAAATCTCTACAAGATTTTGTTCTGTTGGTATCGTACGCCAGCGGTGTTACACCGCTTGTTTCGGGATGTAGACCCGGCTTGCTGGTGCTGCAGGTCCAATCATGGGACTCTGGAACATATTTTTTGGTCCTGTCACCTTATTCAGGGCTACTGGGGGAGAGTCAATGAGCTAATTGGGTAAGTGACTTAACAACGATTTCCCCTTGACCTGCTCCACCACTTACTGGGATTGCTCCTTACGGTCCTCCCCAAATTCTCCCGCCAGCTCATTACACATATTCTAGTAGCCATACTTTAATTTCCACCAAATGGAAATCCAGACTGCCCCTCTCTATGGAAGATCTATATGCTCGTATCCAGGATATACGCCTGATGGAGTACTTCACTGCCCATTGAACAGATATGGGAACCCTTGGATGCCTACTATACCAGTCTACAGGTTTAATATGTCGCTGGTTCCGTGTATCAGTGTGCTTCCTATTCACCTTCGTTTGTATCCCCCACCCCTTCCCCCATTCACCTACTTGGTTACGCCTTTTTAATTCATTTCTTGTTCTTTGTTGTTTATTTACCCGTTGTTTACGTATTTTCACAGTTTATTGGGTTTGAAAGATGCAGTACTGCCACTATTTTTACTGCCACTTACGCCAGTCTTATGTAACATTATCAGATGTACCTATAACCCTGTATGCTATTTTTACGAGATGTTTTGATGTAAAAAGTCTGGTTGTCTCTGTATATGAAAAGTTCAATAAAAACTCAGTTTCCAAAAAAAAAAAAAAAAAAGAAACATATAATTGGTGCTGGTATAAATGAGAAAAAAACAGAGAATAGAGATTGCAATTTGTATTTACAGTGATACTTAGTGATATAACGATACAGTCCATCCCCTGTGATCTAATGGGTTAGAAGCAGCATTTATTTACACCGGTAATAAATAGTTCTTTTTACATTGCCAAAAAATGTGTTACAGGGGATCTATTTCCCCCCGTGGTGCGCCAGGGGGCCGAGACCATTTTCGTGGGGGCGATACACCATCTATGGAATATTTTCTTCCAATGTGTTACAAACCTAGAAGAAGTGGTTCTATGAGATTGCTTTCAATGACTGGTCTGGACTATGCGGGGTACCTTATCCCTTTAACTTGAAGAATGATGAAGAAGGATAAATCTCCTTAAGAGAAATTTGGGGAACACAGTTTCTTCCATGTGTTGGTTATCATGAGATTTGATCTAAAAGTTCACTTAATATAGTTTGAATTGATCTAACAGAGTGGAGAGGGTTGAAATCCCCCCTAATGTATTAAACCCTCTGTTAAACCTGGAGGACTCATTTAGATCAGAAATTACAAGTGAGAGGAATGTGAAGAGTATGGGTGGGACCTAGCAACTTTCGTAGGGATGTTAAGGAGATCCTAGTAAATATA
>NC_092864.1:2866598-2903010 GCF_032062135.1 Pyxicephalus adspersus | reverse complement strand
AGAATGTTCTAGGTGGACCCAGTGTTTATCCTGCTTGGGGATCTAATTGATCCAGAAGTGAGGCAATGTAATAATCTTTAAAGTCTGGAATCCAATATCACAAAAAAGAATATTATTTTAAAGTGATATTGTACTCAAAATCCAGGAGACCCAATGGCTTACCAATTATGTGACCACGAATGTTTGTAGACTGAAGTCGTTTTGTAAAACTTGTTCATAGTAATCTCTTTCTAAAGTTACATGGACACAAAAGTTCTCAAAATACCTTTCATGAATGATGCTTTAGTTATTACTAAGCCAAGATATTCCTCAAAGAATGTATATAAATGCATGTATACAACACATTTATAGGATACAACACATTTATAGAATCTAAAACATAAAAAAGCATTGAGAAATACTATTAAAAAAATTGTATCACTCTTAGAATATTTATCATTTTTAGAATAACTTAATAATTTCTGTACCACGTCTTGCTTGTTTCATCAAAATACCATTTCACAGGTTTGTTATTGATAGATCGTCTCTCAAGGTTTTTATTCTTGGCCAATGCCTCTGTCTGTGGTTTGAGGTTACCTTTGTTGAATGTTGAACAAGTACCGGTAGACGGTGTTTCTGGAATATTATCATTGGATGGTGTTTTAGGAGCTTCATTTTTGTACCAGGTTTCATTATTCTCATTATAGAACCATTTTTGGGGTTTCTGACTGTTGGAATAAATCTCAGGACTCTTAGCATTGCATACGGTTTCTGAATTCCCATGGTGGCTCCATTCATTATTATCACGGCTGGACAGGGTTTCAGAGCTTTCTTTGCGCTTGTATTTTGTCAGCTCAACCTTGTCGAGCTGTGTCCTGGGCTTGAAGATGAATGGAATGTTGGGGGCATTGGAGGTTTTCTGTTTTTCCAAAATCTCAAAGCTTGTACATACCTTAGGACCCTCATACTTATTTATGGTCTGAAAACTCCCAGTATTGTCCTGTTTCTTGGGATTCTCCTTGCAGTAAGGGACCTTGGGACACTCAGTGCTGCTTCTGTTCTTAAAACTGTGTTCAGAAGTATCTTTGCAAGAAGAACTAACTGAAGCCTCATAAATGTTGGAAGCACTGTGTGGTGTCTCAAAGCTCCAACATCTGAATGGCGCCTCAGTGTTTTTGATAGTGTTCCATGTCTCTGAACCGTTCAATTGTCGATTTGAATTTGAGGTCCTATTGGTATTGATACCCTTTATGGCGTTACCGCAGAACAAAGTACTGTGACTCTTAGCATCTTCTGACTCTTTATCTAAAAAAAAGGGTATTTTAATTGTTTACATGTAAAATAACATGTGGGTTATTGGAGGAAAGTTGCTGATTTTATCCAGAATACATTACACTTTCCAAAAATAATTTCCAGGTCCTCAGGGTACCCTTTCTATGATTATTATATCCACAGCTCACAGTACATTGGTGTGGTGGTCAGTAGGAAGAATTCCTCTTAAATTGCTGGCCAGTTGGACACAAGTTGGTGTCACTTAAACTGACCGGACAGGCGCAAACTGCTCATTGCTCAACAAACCCCTAGCAATCTCTGGAAGAACTCTGGTTGAGTAACATTGGTTTCAATGGACAATAAATTGTATATACCTGAAGCAGAGTGCAAAGGCGCAGGATTCCTCAGCTTTGTGACAAGTGTTTGTGAATTTTTTTTCTCTGCATTTGAAATGAGAAGAAGATTGCAGGCCAATTTCTCAATGCTGGGCTGAATGTTCAATATCCGTCTCTTCTCCTCATCACTGCTGTCCCTTAGATCATCAATCACCACAATAACATTTTGCTTCCCTGTAGATACACAGAATGGGGTTACTGTACTAAAAACAAAAAAAAAAGTTACTTGGGATATGGAATGGTGGTAGTGCGGGTTTAGGAGACAGAAGAAGATGGGTAGATGATGTTGAAGCATTTGGCCATTAGGAGGTCATTGGAGGAGAGAAGAGAATGGCTAGGGGGGTATTTTTCTATCAAGTCAGAGATGTAGATGGGACAAGAGCTGTGGAGGGATTTGAAGGCAACGCACAGGAGATGAATTTGATTCTAAGGTGAAATGGAAGCCAATGTTACCAAGTAACGTATTCAGAATCTTTAGCTCCTCATCATACAAGGATCCCGGTATATCACAAATGTTGATTCGTCCTCTGTTCTTGGTGTGATAGAGGATTCCAAATGTGGACGGAGGTACATTCAATATGAACTGTGTTTCTACATTGGTTATGACGGTACATCTGACATCCTCAACCCAATCACTGCACTCCGGTGATTTGAGAAGTTTTAAGAGCCAAATATAATCCTTCTCATCCGACCTAGAAAAGACGCCGACCATGTGTCTCTTCTCCATCATTCACTAAAAAGCCAAATGAAACATTGAATAGAGGATTAAATTGAAAAAAAAACTCTTAGGGATTTTATTTATAAAGCAGTGAAACTGACATTCACTGAAACAATGCTTGGTGAAGAATATTCCAGGTTCATGTCTTTCAATGGCAGTGGCTTATTCTCAGCCAGGAAATGTTTCAGTGAATGTAAAATTCACTGCTTTATAAATAGACTTCTTAGGAACAATACAGGAATACAAAATGAGTTCATGAAAAAATGTGTTGCTCGCATTTTATTCCGCTAAACTTCATAATACATCTTTGATTGAAAATTAATTTTTTATGACATTTTGAATATTATATAAAAGGGTGAATAGATATTTATCACAATGATAAAACATCTTTTTTTAATTCTTTATTTTTTTTTAATCTAAAAGGGAAGTCCCTTCTGTCTTTACTGCCGTGGCAGTAAAGGCTGAATGGGAAACCCGGAGCCTTCTAGGTTACATACGTTCAGGCTTCTTCTTCTGCACATGCCCAATTCATCACGCATGCATGAAAGGGCCTTCTTGGAATGTAAAAAGTACAGTGAATTTCGCCATTTTTTATTACATTTTCAGGAAATGTCACACAATGTCACGCCTGCGCAGTGCGAGATCGTGTGATGTAAGCAGAAAAAGGAAGAATTGGGAAGTAAGAGGGTTTTTTTTAGTGAAGTTCTGCTTTAAATAATCAACCTACAAATTTGATTTCTTTGTACCAATAAGTCCAGATTCACAGAAAACTAAAACAGTAGCTGCTGCTAGTAAGTGAGAATGCATTATATTATACTGTATTATAAGAAGAAAGATTATTCAATTTTTTCTATATTTGCAAACTAAAAATTTTCTTTAATGAAACATTTCTATTACTGAATGGTAATATAATAAAAAATGAAAAAGAAAATGTATCTGTTTTAGCTTCAGTTTCTGTTTACATCCATTGTACAAAATTAGTGAATTATGGGTAAAAGTTGGGTGAGTTAAGTTATAAAAATAAAACTTTCAAAAATAACAGGAACAGCTCCCCTTCCATAATTGTGATAACTTGTTCCCCTCTTGCCTACACCAAGACATTTCTTACCTTTCATATGATTTCCTACAGAACATTTACTGGTCTAGTAGAGTGGACATCGGGTGAAGCCAAGGAGATGTTCTTCTTGTAGATACATGAAGATTCCTGATGATTTATGTGTGTGGGGTCTTCCTGGGGGATTCTTGCACTCTAGCATTGATCAGCTTTCATTGCAGCCATGTCACTGCTCTTCTTGCAAGTGAAAAAAAAACTTCTATTCTAAGATACACCTAATATCCTCCTAAACTATGTTTACAATATGTGTACTGGGGCAAAGTTCTCCTGCTCCTCCTTTCAGATTATAAATTTACTTTTTCCTTAAGTAAGATATCTCTGCTGATAGGTTTATCTTGTGTTTTTTTTTTTTTTTGTTATTGAAGTTTGTTTTTGTTTTAAATAATCCCAATTTTTTTTTCTTAAAAACACATAGGATACAAATATTCACCAAATTGCAGTGGTATGGCACCAGGGTCGTTAGACACGAGTCCCTCAATCTAACGCCACACTCTTCTCCTATAGCAAGCCCCAGTCAGCCTTGGGAATCTAGTAGCACCATTCCAGCACACGGTTGTCCCCAGGTCTTCTTTGCACAAGGTATGGCATCTGGGGAAGGACTGGCAGAGGACCAGGAGCTTGCAGATAGTGCAGTACAAAGTCTCCAGCTAAGGAGGGTCCAGAATACAGAGCCAGAAGTCATACACAAGTTATTCAATGGAGAAGACAAAAGCAGAGACAGGGTCAAAGGCAAAGGGTCTCTTCAGGAATCATGCAATCACAGGGTCCGAAACAGACAAAACCAGCAACAGCAAATCCAGCAAAAAACTCACCAGTAGCAAGTCAACCTACAACAAGGCTATAAAGCCCCAGCAGCCAATGGCAGCATAGGGATGTGATTAGGAACTACTCTGCTCACTAGCCTCAGCACAACTCCAAATCACATTCAGCTGCACATAGTCTCAAGGCGGGGGATGCCAAGAGACCATTCATTCAAAGGGAAACCGGGGATGCCGCAGACTGCAGAGCAGAGGACTGACAGTTATTTGCCTGATTTCCCCTGCTGATATAAGCAACCATTAGAGTGAATAAACAGGACGCTGACCTGTGTTGGCTTACTGCACAGGTTTCCCGGACAAATAATTATCTCCTAGTACTAGCTAATTGCCTCCCTCTCTGTGTTTTGGGTTCATTCCTGAATTTTCAATCTGAAACCAGAATTATGACTTCTTGTGAAAAATAGGTTTGTAATTTCTAGCTAAAATCATCTCTTTCTTTACTTGGCTTGATAATTGATATCTTCGTCAAAGGGGCCTAAGGCGTCTTTAGGAGAAGTGACAATGTTTCCACGTTGGGCACCATTCAACAGTTTTCTCCAAACAACAAAAAGTCATGTTTGATAAGGTGGAAGGTGATTCCAAGGAAATTTTCAAAGAGGAAATGTATTATTAGAGAGAAGACTTGGACCATGTAACCCTAACGCTCTGCTATGCGGGGGGCACTCATGGCCAGGACATTGATTCTTCAGGGATATCCAGTGATTATGAAATTATATCAAAGATTCTTGTTTAATGTCAATTGATACAATGCTGCTTCAGCTCTGGGAACGTTTCTATACAGGTACTTATTGGGATGATATTGTCCTAGATTTCAGAAATCTCTATCTCATTGTGTGATGGTGAGGGGGTAAAACACAAATATAAAAGGGGCATAATGGTGGGAGCTGAGACTGAAGGCTGACAAAGGCTTGTGGTGATAAATGTAGGAGGCAGAAGGTAAGAAGAGGGCCTATAAAATATAAGGATTGTTTGTATAGGTATCCATTAGCTGAATATAAAGTATGCAAATACAAACTAAGGAGGAAATACAGGAAAAAAATATTTTATGAGGTGGAATGTGGATTGCCTTCATTATATTTTAGAAATGCTGAATAATCAGTAAACTCTGCAATAAACGTTCTTTCACTTAGTAACATATTAAAAGTAACTTTAAATATCAAACTTTATTATTTTTTTAAATAACCTTTCTGTGGCTGGTTGTTTTTATGAAATCAGGGTACCTTGAAGTCCAGGAAGAAAATATATAGAAAGCATAAAAAAAACTTTTATAGTTTATCAGGTGAATAAATATAACATCCAACACATTTCGGGAACCAACCATACCAACTAGAAATGTACAAAGCATTTACACTAATTCTATGATAAGGACAGCAAACCTAGGAATATCGATATGTGTGAAATTCTCCAATTCACTTTGTTCTCTGCTTAAAGTTTATGCATAATCAAAACAATTTATTTATTTTGGATAAAATGGGAAAGAGTAAAAATCTTTGTAATTTTGCTAATTGTGTACTATTAGGAAAATATCCCTTTACTTCATGTCCCAAAGACGCAATGGCCCTGATTTGTTAAAGCTCTCCAAAGCTGGAGAAGATACACTTTCATCAGTGAACCTGGGTGATCCGGAAAATCTGGGGCGGATCAGGTCCAGGACTGAAAACATTTGCTAACAAATAGCAAATGACTTTTAGGAAATTCATTCCAGGTTTGCTGGCTCACCCAGCTTCACTGATGAAAGTGTATTCCCTCCAATAGCGGTGTTGATTACAGCAGCAAGATAGATCAAGCAAAGAGCTGTCAGTCCTCTACTCTGCAGTCTGCAGCATCCCAAGTTTCCCTTTAGCCGTGAATGATATCTCTGCATCCGCTGTTTAGAGCAGAGCAATTCCTGGTCAATCCTGTACTGCCATTGTCTGATAGGGCTTTATAGCCTCTCTGCTCACAGGCACCAGTGCCTTTTGTAGCATTAAGCTTTTTGTTTTAATTGTTAGAATTACTCTTACTGACTTCGCGGACCCATCGGAAGATCAAGGAAATCATTACAGGAGAAGTACCTTCTGTGCGCAAGCCCTCATTTAACTTCTAGTGCCCGGGGATCGCACAGGAGGATTCTCACGGCTACATTATTATTATTATTATTATTATTATTATTAATAATAATATTGATAATAATAATATTAACCACCTGGGTATTTCACTGATGTCTGGATTTCTGTAACAAAAGCGGTACACTGTTTTTCATGAAATTTTTTATCTTTAAATTGTAGACCTGTAAGTTACAGAAATATGTCTGAACAAGGGTCTAGTGATATACTGAATATAATAAAGTTTGAAACACACAATCATGTAAAAAAAAAATTAACTTATAATTAATAAAATTAAATAAAAAAACACAAAAATCAGCTTAACCACCAGGTTGGTAAACCCGACCTTGGTTCGGGTCTATCGATTTTGCAAAAACCGATAAACCTGAACTTTTCTCACTGTCCAAATCCCCTTACTTACCTGGTCCCCGCTGCGATGATCCAGCGTCGATTGCAAAAAAAAATACTCACCTTCTCCCCGCAGCCGCAGTCTTCTGTCTTCTTTCTTCATCCGGCGTGTGCAGTGACGATGTCCGGGGTTTCCCAGTGACGTCGCTGCATGCGTCGGTGCGGGCGGGAAATTCAAAATTTTGTATTGAGTTCCTTTGCATTGAACTCAATACAAAAAAGCTGTATTGAGTCCAATACAAAGAAATCCTTATATAATATATATATAATTGTATTAAAAATACTGAAAATAATTCGGTATACTGTATAGTAGCATATTTTTCTAAAACACCTCCCTAGTGTCCAACAGTCCAACGTCACATACCTATAGACAAAAGCACATAAATATATTTTCTATTATTTTGTATTGGATTGGATACAGGACTTTGTATTGAATCCAATACAAAATATTTAAATTTCCCGCTACGACCCCCGTCGATGCACGTAAGCACTGACATCATCAGCAATCACAGAGGGACGCATACACGAACCCCGGGTGTTCTAATTCTTTCCAAACTTCCATGCAAAAAGAAAAAAAAACATTTGCCTGGAAATTTATTTCAGATTGTAGGCTAAATTTAATAATAAACTTAAAAAAATTTTTTTTTAAAAACATTATAAAAAAAACTCTTTTTTAAAAAAAATAGTGTATAATGTAATGTACCTGTACAGTAGCTTATAATATATATATATATAATACAATTATATATATATTGTATAAAGATTTCTTTGTATTGGGCTCAATACAGCATTTTTGTGTTGAGTTCAATACAAAGTTATTTGAATTTACTTGCCCCGCCTCCCGTCCGCACCGACGCATGCAGCGATGTCACCGGGAAACCCCGGAGATCGTCACTGCACACGCCGGATGAAGACAGAAGAGGACAAACGTCTCCAGAAGAGCTGCAGGGACAAAGTAAGCATTTTTTTCAGTTGCAATCCGATTGTCATACAATGTTGTATGACAATCGGATTGCACTGTAACGCGTGTTTATATTTTTAGCTACCCCGCGCCTGCTTCGGGGTAACAGATAGTAGCAAGTTTTGTTACCCCGAACCAGGCGCGGGCTAACAAGATTTATATAGCGCCAACATATTACACAGAGCTGTACTTTACCTGTTAGTCATAATGAGCATAGCCGTGGGACACATAATATAGGGCTACAAGAGCAATCAGGTGCAAAAATTTGGATCTCGACGGCCGAATATACACAGGCTATTCTCACGTACAAGTTTGTAAGCGTGAACGGCCCGATTTGCCGCAAGATCAAATTTTTAAACTTTGCCCGCTCATCCCTACCCAAGGTATGTTAGTTATTTTATAACCTCTATGAACTTTTTTTTACCCAATTAAGATTTTCACCAAATACTAATTAGTTTATATTCAATACTTACTTCTGTTTAGTAACTAATCCAACATACTCTCAGTCACTGAATTTTCTTTCTATTTTCAGCTTCATAAGTGAGTTTTCACCGTACACCTACCAGTATAATGAAGTGAGTTTCTAAGTTTTCTATAGCCTTTTATTTACCCATATTTTATTCCTCTCTAATTGGAAATAATCTATGATATTGAGATCATCACTCTGTATATGTTTTGAGAACATGTTTTCAACACACGATACTTATTTTTATATATGGAATATTTTGTAGCATTTTGATTTCTAAAAATCCCCTGAGGAAGCCCCCAAAGGGCGAAACGCGTCAGGTATGAGGTCAAAAGCTATTCTGTGTCTGTGATTTTCGCTATTAAGCAACCTCCAGCTTTGAAAGAGCTGAATGAACTTTTGTTTCATTTCTGACGTTTTTGTTTTTGTAATTGTTGTTGTATAGTAAAAATGACCTGTGTATGACCTCCGGATCTAAATTCTGGACTTGCTTTTGCTGGAATTTTGGTACTGCATGTATTGCTGCTGATGAATGTCTCTTTTGATGTTACAGTGGGGCTATTTCACATTTTATTAAGGCTAAATGAATTCCTCTCATAAGTAGCAATGGGTAAAATTTGGTGTTTTCACCTTTCCCATTGATTCTGCCTCCTCCCATCCCCAATGATCCTTGGGGATCCTCCAGTTCACAGCTGCAACCTGCAATACATTTCTAAAAAGAATTGACAAAAATCTGAACATGACCAAAAGACCCAAACTTTATTTATTGTAAACAGTACTGACTTCATATAGCTATTGATTAGTCAGATACAAAATAATTCATGTGCATAACTGTAACTTGACTGTCTATATGTAGTTGGTTGTACAACCTTTTCCACCAACGACCAGCTTTATCACCATTGGATCTGACAACAACTATAAATAATAATTATATTCAGCATACATGCCCCTTGGATTGTAGAGTATATGATGATGTTTCTGCATATGTATTCAGGATATATTACAAATATTTTACAAATAAAATAAAATTATTACATTTATACCGTATAACATTTTAAGGTTTATTATTGGACAATGTAGAAAATAATGTCCAATGCCAAGTTATTTTTCTAACTCTTGGATTGTGTGGGGAATCAGTAAAATTTCTTTATTGAAGTCACAACTAGCAATTTTAAAAGACCTAATAGAAAGGTTGGGGCTTCTGTTGGGTTGTTAAGTTTTTCTTTGATTAGTTTGGGAATTAGTTGGATCACCTGCACAGTTTTCATGGCTTTGTACCCAGGAGATTCATCCTTAATATTTGCCCCTGTGACCATTGTTACTATAACAGAAAGGAAGTGGAAATCCAACATTCTGATTCTCCTTTTCTATCTCTACACCAATGTATTTGAGAGATCCCCCGGTGATTACACATACACCACAAGGGTGTAAACTTTCATCACCCTATGCGCTATTAAAAAGTGAAAACATGACGGTGGCAACTAAAAGGATGACTTTGATGAAGTTTTCCTAGGACTGGGCAAGTGGCAATGGGTTTGATTTATGAAAGCTCCCCAAGGCTGGGGAAGATACACTTTCATCAGTGAAGCTGGGTGATCCAGCAAATCTGGAATGGAGCTTCACCCAGCTTCACTGATAAAAGTGTTTGCTCCCTAGCCTTGGAGAGCTTTAGGAAACCAGTCCAATGTATCATCCATTATGGCAACAGCAAAAAATGAGCTCTTCAATATTAAGGTAATGAGACTTGATGATGCCTTAAAGTATGAATTGTCTGAATGTTTTTATATAAACTTCTATTTTTGGTTGTATTATTGGATCCACAGGGAAGATTCTTTCTATACAAGTTGATATTATCATCAGCTTCTTGTGTTTTGAGATAAGCAATAAGATATAATAGAACCTAATAGACTTTACTCATTTCGAATTCACATTCACATTCACATTCTTGGACCAATTGTCTTCATTCTGTGAATAATGTAGAGAAAAGATGTCCCTTCCCTTTTATTTGCTCAGCATTTCCTTTAATGTGTTTATTTTGTCCATCATTCTTCGTCCCTCTTTTCTTGGATCTTTTCTGTAAAAGTATTTTTTCTCCTCCATACTGAAGAGGAAAAGGTCTCTAGCAAATCTCCCCGTACTGGGCTGCCTCACCAGGATCTCAGATTTAATGTGATCATCGCTTTTCACCAGATCATCGACCACCACAATCAGTCTGCGCTTTCCTGTAGCCAAGGAGAAATTAAGAAGAAGCATTAGGAAGTGATCCCACCTTGACTAAACTCTTGATTATTCTCCCGTATTTAATGAAATATCAATAAAGAAGAGAAATGTTAGTCAACGTTTTGTGTCCCGTATGCAAGCTATATATTAAATAAATAAAGAAAAGATAAAAGCAACATATGGAGAGTTTTCTTACCAAATTTAGTGGAAAGCATTTCTAGTTCCTCATGGTACAACGCATCCTTTGTATCCGTAAGACGTAACTTCCCATTATTCATATTGTGATACAAGATAGCCAGTTTGCACTGGAATGCAGTTTCGTGAGGTTGATCACTTCTGGGAGATGAAATCTTATAGGATCGGACATCAAAGTCTTCAGATGAAAGCTGCTGACTCAGCCAGGAATAGTCGCTCTCCTCTGATCTGGAGAAGATGGCAACCGTAGACTTGGAGGCTGTTGGTACGACCTGGAGAAGTGAAGATATGCAGACAAATATTATAACAGATTACAAGCTAAGATATTTCTGGCTTAGGAAGGCATAAAATATACAAAAGTGTAATAAATACATACTCACATTTGGCCTTCTTTCTCTTGATAGCATTGGGGAAGCATTACCTGAATCAACAAAGTATTCAGATGATTTAACAATTATATATATATATATAGAAAACATAAACAGAACAAATGGTGATCATTACATTATGTAAAAAGGTGAATTGTGCTGGTAAAATTTTACCTTCCCTAATTGACAATTTTGTGTGGATATTAAACTCATTTTGTTATTTCACTAATTTATCTTGCCAATTTTACAAAGCCCATTAGCATGGAATAGAGGGGCCTGGAGCTGGTGAGGAAGCAAGTCAGCAGCAGGCCAGTATGACCAGGGGCTAGGGGTAAGTAAGTTGGGGAAAGGGGTTAAGAGTGAGCAAGGGATTGGATAGGCTATGGGAGGAAGTAAAAAGGGATTTGGGTGAAAGTTAGGAAAAGGGGTTGGGATAAAGATTTTAAAGAAGGATGAAGAAGATATGGGGGGAGCAGGTGGGGAAAGAAAGAGCTTCCTGACCCTAGTTTATTTTACAAATGGGTGGTGAAGTGTCTGGGTGTCGGGCAATTGAGGTTCTCAGAGGGCATCTTCTAAGGGTTGTGCAAGTGTGGGGAGAACCATCTGGTGTGGGATCTCCCTAAAAGGTTGAGGTTAAGTGGGATACCTTACAGTGGTGGATAAGAAAATGGGGGCTGTAGATAGCGTTATCATGCTTGAGCCGGTGGCAGTTTGCATCTGGGAACATTATGGTTATGGTGAAAGCGCCTCTAGATGGTGTAATGTAATGTAAGGAGCGGTTCCTCAGAGGGATTGCAGCTTGGAAGGGAGGTCTTGTTTTGGCATGGGGGAGATGTGGAATGGTGAGAGTTGGTGAACATCCTAACTGCCAGGGTATTACAAAATGTAGCATTTCAATAATTCAAAGTTTAGGACAATCAAAACGACTTTTGTACAGATATTTACACCTGAGACATATAAAATCATGTTTTTACTGACACACTGGGTCTGATTTATTAACACGCTTTAAGACTGGGGAAAATATACTATTAAAAGGAAAACCTGGGTGATCCAGAAAATGATTTCCTTAAATTAATTTGCTATTAGTTAGCAAATAATTTCAATTCTATTCCAGGTTTGCTGGATTACCCACGTTCACCTATGATAGACTATCTTCTCTAGTCTTGGAGAGCTTTCATAAATCATGCTTTATGTGTAACTGAAAGATTTTATATATAGAACTGGTTTTCGCATATTGTTGCAGCCTTGATGAAGGAGAAGGTGTACATAACCCACAAAACGCGTTAGCTGTCAACTCTCATTTCCTATGACGAATACCAATTTATAGACTGATCCCTATGGCTCAAGCATTCTCTCTAAATAAGTTTAACTCATACATGGAAGCCATTGAGGCTCCACCAATCAATTAAGAATTGCAACACCAATTATACAAAATATATGGTTTAGCCAAAACTTCATATTTGTCCTTTTCTGCACTTCTTATTATAATCTTTTTCATTGCAACACAAACAGCACACATCATAACTTTGTTAGTTAGAGTTTGTGATATTAAAATTTTGATGCTTCTGAGAATAATATAAGAATGGATTTCTAAAAGCCATGGCAGGAAGCTCTCTGGGGTTTGGGGGTGACTTATTTCAAAAGCTGTTTTTTTCAGAAATCATTGAAGATTACCTGCACCATTTTCAGTGTACTGTGGCTCAGAGCGAGGATTCGGAGGATGGAAATTTTGCTCTGATCTTTCATTGTTCAACGTTTTTAGATTAGAATATTCACCTAGAAAAAAATCACAGTCTATTAAATCAATATACCAAACCTCAAAGAGTTTCAGGTAGGTATTCAAAATATGTGACAACTACAATGACTCTATTATCCTAAACTGGACGGGCAAATGGACCTGGAATTTTCTGGAAGTACTCCAAAGCCAACATGTTTTAGGCATCTCCTATACCTTTGATAATACAGTATTACATTGAATCTGGGAAAGATAATGAATGTTCCAGGAGAGCCTTTCTCAACCTTTATAAAATGGTGAAAGCCCTGGAATAAGTTTCAGGTCTTCAGGAAACCTTTTCTATAGTTACATTATCCAAAGCTCACAGCGTATTAATGTGGTGGTCAGTTGGAAGTATGTCACCTTTACATATAGCCAAAAAGATCATTGGTGTCACCTTTACTGACCTGAGATGTACAAACTGCCTATTGATCAAAGAACCAGTAGAAACCTCTGGAGAAACCCTGGTTGAGAAACAGCAAACTATGGTCTTATTGGGTAACATTATATAACTTTAAGAGTTCAACTGAAATATCTACCTGTAAAAATAAATTTAAGGCTCTTCAGGTTTGTTATCAGTCTTGCTTTATTGGCTTTGTCTGAGACTGAAATTAGGTAGAGTTCACAAGCCCGTTTGCTAATGCTGGGCTGGTTCTGTAGGATCTGAGTCTTCTCCTCATCGCTGCTGTCCTCCACATCATCAATTACAACAATCATGTTTCTCCTACCTGCAAAAGAAGATACAAATAATTAATGTGTATGTTGATTTCTGGATCTGATCTAGCATGGGCATTCATGTCTTGGCGTCACCCTCGATTCTGTCTTCTCATTTACCCCCCTTGTTCAGAACATTTCCAGGTCCTGTCACTTTCACCTGTGTCTCTCCCAAACCCACCCCTACCTGTCCCCAGAGACCCCCAAACTCCTTGTACATGCTCTTATCATCTCTCGTTTGGACTACTGTAACCTCCTCCACCCACCCACTAACCCCACTCTCTCCTCTACAAGCTATTATGAATGCTTCAGCCAGCCGCTCTCTTCCATTGATTTACTAATGATGTCCTCACTCATAACCTCATCACACTCACAACTGCAAGACTTTCTAGAGCCACCCCAACTTTCAGGAATAGTCTTCTTGCTCCTACTTTCTGCCCAGTTTTTCATACTTGCCTACTTATTTTCTTCTAACTCTTAAAACCCTCACTACTTCCCATCACTCCATATCTCCCTTCCTATTGTTCGAGACTTCCCCCACCGCCTAGATTGTAAGCTCTTCTGGGCAGGGTCCTCTCCTCCTCCTGTGTCTCTGTCTGTCATTTGCAACCCCTATTTAATGTACAGCGCTGTATGATATGTTGGTGCTAATGCTGCACTTTTCACCTTCAGCAAGCCCCCGCTCAGCCTCAGTGGCTCACAGGTAAGCAGGAGAAAGTTTGGCAGGACAACTAGAATAAAGGCCTAGGTCATACACAGGTGATCAGTCCACCAGGTGACGTACCAATGGAATGGCATAAGCAGAGTTGGGGTCAAAGGCAAAATGTCGATTCGGGCAGACTACAATTGATAGGTCAGGAACAAGTAATGATCAGCAACAGTAAATTGAATGAATACACTCCAGATTATCCTAACACTAAAACAGGCACTGGAATCTGAGAGCATATAAAGACCCAGCAGTCAATGGCAGCATGGGATTGATCAGGAACTATTCTGCTCATCAGCTTCAGCACAGCTCCAAATCGCCTCCATATGTGCAGCCTCAGTGCAGGGGATGCCGAGAGTGAAAACACAGCAAAAGGGAAAGAAGGATGCTGCAAACCACAGAGCACTAATTCCTTGAACTCCTCTGCTGCTGTAAGCAAGAGGGAATAGGCTGGGCATGCTCTATTGTAGTGAGACACCACCCGGGATTGTTGGCCAGAAGAGCGTCTCCTAACGGCTTACTGATTAAGTTCTGTGTTCTACTTTATCAATGCCATTATATACATTGGATGACTGGGAACCCTTGACCTGATGGATAGGAACATCTACTGGGCCCTTACATTTCATTAAAAAAGTACCAGCCCAAGTGTGCCACAATAAAAGGTGACTGTTCCAGTAGGAAATGGTTTATTGTCACACAGCTTTTCAAATCTTTTTGCATTAGCTTCCTTTGTTGCTCTCATAATTCTGTTTCATGACATCTCAGAGCCATGAAGAAAAATGGTGCCAGAAGACATTCCTCTATAAGGATTTTGAAGTCATATCTGAATAGAGAGCTGGTAGCTACATCAGGTCCACCAAGTGTTACTGACTGCAGGTATCAAACTCATTAATGGTATTCATTTATTTTCATATATTTTATTACTGGCCCATGGAGGAAAAGCATTGCTGCACATCCCCTATTATATTTAATTTTTTTCTCTTACATTTTGCTTCTTACCAAGTTCAGCAGAAACAACTTCCAGTTCCTCATCATATAGAGACTCAGTCACATCAGTGATATTGATTCTTCCTCTGTTCTTGGTGTGATAAAGAATACCAAAGGTGCACTGAGACATGTCCTCCCTGAGCTGCTGGCATCCATTGTTGGAGATGTAAAAATATTTCACATCCGCAACAAAGTCCTGAAAGGCCTCCTTGAGAAGTCTCACTAGCCAATCATAATCCTGTTCCACAGACCTGGAGAAAATCCCAACGATGTGTTTTCTGTCTATCATCCTCTGGGAAGACAGAAAACAAAATATAAAATATATTTCTATCAGTAACAAGCATTCAGGTAATTAGTAGGGGATTGTCAGCCATAATACATGTAGTCCCCGAGTCAAGGATGTCCAACACACGGACAACTACTAGATCAGGGGTCGACAAACTCCAGCCTATAGGCCAAATACGGCCTAGCCGGTAGTTTGTTCTAGCCTAACGCCCCCTGGCCAATCGGCCTCTACAATGCATACGGAGGAGAGGGATTTCACTTCAGGGGGCGTTGCCTGGTGGTAGGCGGAGCCATTAGGGCGGGGCTTAGAGTCCAGAGATGGCCTATTGGCAATGGAATTTTGCTGACCCCTGTACTAGATGGTAACTGGGATGCCCTGCTTGTTCGTGTGCAGGACAGAGGCTTGAGGGGGGGGGGGGCAGTTTGCATGACTTTCAGAAGAAATCTTTTGCTGTTCTGCAAGATCCTGTAACTCTTTAATGACCAGGACAAATACTTCAGCTGTTTCTGTTTGCATATCAAAGCACAGCTTGCTACAGAAGTTAATGAATGTCTCGGCTCCATAAAGTTTTTTTTTGTTTTGTTTGTTTGTTTTGTTTGTGATTAACTTACAGTGAGGATTTTATTATGTACATATTCAATTTAAGAACAAACCTATAATCCCCATCCAGTATGTAACCCGTGGACTACCTGTATATATGCAGAATGTTCCTTTTATAGTTTGTTACATGTCTGAAATATTACTTATATATCCATTTTATTTTAATCTATCCTGGATTACTTATTCAAATTGCAATGTAAGGAATATACAATATATCATTTAGTATTACCGTATTAAATAAAATGCTGACAATTAGTGTTGGGTCTGTTGATTTTGTATTAGACAGCCAAGAAAATATACAACGTAATAAATATTTGTTTGTACCTGTGACATGTCAGTTTGATGACCTGTGGGAAAAATATACATTGTAAATATTTTGATAAAGATAAGGATTAAAAAAGGTTAAAAAAACAACATCATACCTAACTGAGAGAACCACTTGGTGTCGCAGTGCATGCATCTACATCATATTTATAAAGAGATTACCCCAGTTTATCCTGCATGGGACAAAAGCCAGAGAAATAGGCTTAGCTGTCCTTGCAGTCATAAAGTCAACTCTATAAATTCCTCCTCCTATCAAATTGTGCTTGATGAGGCTATTTGTTAAAGTGGAATTTTTATTATGTAATGATCTAAAGCAAGTCTACTAGACAAAATATATTCAACAATATTATGAAAAAACACAAAGTGGTGAATCTGTTATTCACTAAATAATCTCTGATGGGGGGGTCAATCAATGTCACTAGAAACATATGGACCTAGAAGATTGGTTTGCTGAACATCATTAAGTGAGTTATTCATTTAACATCATTAAATGAGTATTCAGTAAGTTACTAATAATATTGATTCAATAAGCAATACAAAGCTATTGTATCCAATAGAACATTTGTGGAATCTTATTTAAATTTCTTTGCTACTCTCCCCACGTTTTTCTTGTGGGTTATTCCTAGAAGGATTCCTTGGATTATCGGAGGATAATGCTTACCATTTAGAGCTGGAGCGGGTTGTGGTAGACGATATGAACGTTTTCTGTATTTGTCTAGGTTCACTTCAGGGTATTGCTTTTCAGAGGATTCACCTAAGAAACACACACAAATATTTATTTTATATATATATTTTTAAATATTTTTTTTATATATTTATAATATATATATATATATTATAATAATATATATATATATAATATAATATATTTTTTATATTTATAATATAAACTTAAAGTAGATTTGTTAGAAGATTTGGTTTTCAGCTTTGGATCTGTATCAAATTAACTTGAACTTTGATAATTCACCCAGAAACAATAAAAGTTAGGTTCTGATGATGTTCTGTAATTGGATTTGTGTCTAGGGCAGTGACAAGAATGTTGTACATGGTGCCTGTCATTGCCATTTGGC
Organism: Pyxicephalus adspersus; assembly: GCF_032062135.1. Lineage (NCBI taxonomy): Eukaryota > Metazoa > Chordata > Amphibia > Anura > Pyxicephalidae > Pyxicephalus > Pyxicephalus adspersus. The sequence continues at coordinate 2,885,551 of NC_092864.1, read as the reverse complement.
TGGATTGGCTGGGCCATAAACTAAAGCTGTCATTGGCTGGAATGTTTCCTCCAAATATTTCATCTACCCAATCAGTCTGAACATCTGAATCAACTTGAAGGATCAGAGGCAAAATTGACCAACTGGTCATTAGTAATGAGATTAAAATGTGATCCCTGCCTGAATCTTCTCAGGCAGATTTAGTTCACAAACCTAACATACAAGAATACTAGAATCTTCAACCATGTAACTATAATTTTCAGATATCCATGGAATCGGGTTTTATGCTGAGCTGTGTAAACTGAGCCTTAAGAGCACAATACTTAGCTTCTGAAACCAATACTTGGCCCTGCATGTACCTAGTGCCAGGCCCTGGCCAGTAGCACTGCTTACCAAACACTAACTACCCAATCTCAATCAGCCTTGGGAGCTTAGTTGCACCATTCCAACACGCAGTGATCCCCAGGACTTCAGCTGCAAAAGCATGGAGAGGACTGACAAAGGGTCAGGAGCCAACAATGCAGTACAGTGGACACAATGAAAGTCAGACAGTTCAGGCTCAGTTACCAGGTGTCATCCAATAGAGACAAATCTAAAACCAAGGGTCATACACAAGTATCAGTCTGCCAAAGAGAGTATCTAGGGGTTAAGACAAGCAGAGTCAGGGTCACAAGCAAAAGTCTGTCCGTACAGCAATCTCAGGTCCAGGAAACAGGCAAAGGCTGAGAAAAGCAGAGTCCTGGTTTTCTGGGATGATGACAATCGGCAAACTGTTTTGGTTGCCCAGAAGCCTGCTTCAAATTTTGTTGGACTTGGGACCAGATTGTGGTCATATAGGGATATCAGTCTTCCAGTGTTGTCAAATTGGAGGGAGGACCTGGCAGAGAACAATCTCTGGTCCATAAACAGACAGAGTCAGGAATAGGTAGTCAAACAGAATTTCACACTGTCAGCAGATTGGACAGGCGAAATGCTAAAAAGGCCAACCGGTGCCTGGGAGCTGGGAAGCTTTAAAGGACCCGCAACCAATGGCAGAGCAAGATTTTGCCAGGAACTAATGCACTCGGGTACAGAAGCACACAATCTCAGAGTTGGTGATGCTGAGATCACATTCACAGCCAAAGGGAAACTAATTATGTCGCAGGCTGCAGAACAAAGAACTGACGGCAAATTGCTTGTTCCCTTTTGCTGCTGTAAGCGACACCATCAGAAAGAATAAATAGGGTCCGCTGACCTGGAATAGCTTACTGCATGGGTTCGGCAGCCATATAATCATCTCATAACACCTAGAGCCGAGGAAGAGCTCCTCTACATCAAGGATGAGCTATTAATTCCATTACTCTTCATTACATTAAGGCGGTGGATTGGAGCAGGGGGATACCCAGGTGAGTAACAGGTACTGCCAACCAGTGTTGAATGTCTTTAAACAGTCAACCTGTGGCAGGAATTGTGTTGCTTGGGCTTAGATCTGCTCATTTATTTATGTTATATGTGCAAAGTATCAATTTTTTGCCTCATCATCCTAATTTTGCTTGAGCCACAAACCTTACAGACTGATATCCTGGCTAGGAATGGTCAGATGGTTCCAACTATTTCCAACATAGTGCCAACACTTCTAATCCTGGCATGAAGAATGTCATGTTTGTATGTCTGTCAGTCTTGTATGGCTGGTTTATTTTTTTAAAGTGCCTTCTATCTCAAACTGCTGGTAATATCACATTCCTATCCCATCACCCTCATTTCCTAGTGAACTTCCTTTGGTACAAAATGCTTTGAGAACCCTTGTAAACAGTAACAGGGAGGTACCTATAGCATCAGGAACTAGGGTAGGCTTTGGAAGACGGTATGAAGAATGCCTTTGTTGGTCTGGATTTACTGTTGATAACTCTGGAGCTCCACCTATAAAAAAATCATATTAATATCTTCTCCATAATTAAACTTGTACAACTTTTAATTATATGACAGCCTTCCTGATTGCATAAACATTCATTGGGTTGGGGACCTTCTTCCAGCCTTCTAGGAAGTACCTGGAAAACTTGTTTGATGAGTTTATAAGGTCTCAAACAGCTTGGTGACATCAGCAGATTGGAATGGTTTGAGGAGGCACTAGTACTGCCAGGGTCTGTTTTAGACATTCCAGGAATTTGTGTTTGTGCAATGCACAGTTATTATTCCTAAGCCTTAACAGAGCCTATACAGATAGTTATGAAATCAATACCAATGTATTGGCGATTGGCATGGTTCCTATCTTCAAAAAGGGAGTAAAGTCATTACCAGGTAACTACAGACCGGTTAGTTTAACAACTTGATAGACTTTTCCTTTTCAACCTGACCTACTATGTAACTACGCATTACCCTGTTGATTCTAAGTGTTTGATTTATTGTAACAGGATGGTTATATCCTGGGGGCCCTGTTTTGCATTGATTCAGAAATTTAGCCTAAAGGAACTCAGTTGAAGGCTAATATTCAGACCTTCTGATTATGCCATTGGGTTTCTACACAGGTATGCTGTCGCCAGATTTCCTCCATTGGGTGTGATTGTTGTGCCAAGATCAGGGGGGGAGGGGCTTTAGCCAAAGAAAGAGTGTGATTACATTAAGTGACTCTTTACAATTAATTCCTCTTCCACACCCCTGTAGACATATTCTTGGGTCAGTGTTCACTGGAGAAGTCAACTACAATGTACAATGTACAAACATGAACCTTTAGCGTATAGTGGACCCATCTAAAGATGTTTATTCTAACCTCGGAAGCTGTTCATGGATCCTCTGTCAAAAGCTATGTCTTGTGGATTGATAGGATTCGTCTCTATTCTTTTTATTAGGAAGACATCCAGAACATATTCTTTAATGCGGGGCTGGTCCTTTATAATCCGACTCTTCTCCTCATCACTGCTGTCCTCCATATTTATAATTAGCACAATCAGGACCTTCTTTCCTGTATTAATGGAAGAGAATATTCTCCAATAATTCCCAATCCAGACAATCACATCGATGTACAATGTCCCATCACTTACCAAAGAAAGAGAAAGTTTTTTTTCTTTCCGAAGGGGAAAAACTTTTCCATTTTTTCTCAGAGGACGTGTAGATGCAGAATGTACATTCAGAAATGGCCTTCTCCATGTCCTTTATCTTAATATTAAAGGTATTAACATATCTGATTTCCTTTACATGTTCACAGACACGCTTCAGCTCTGCTTCTATCCATGCTACGTCACTTTGATCTAGGCTGGTGAATATCCCAATCACATGGCCTGACTGAAAATAGAAAAAAAGTCATTTATTAGGTCCCTGACTTACCTGTATGTGGACCCCCTTCTTTATAATGGAGTTCAGGTGTCTACAAAGCATTGTAGACCATTAAAGTCTACATTAGTTTTTCCAACCTTATGGTCACAGTTTGTTGAAGACTCTTTTCTGTTCGCCCATGACTGTGCCCCGGGGTACAAAGCCAGCACCATATAGACATGGTGTTACCAGTTTGGTGGGAACTCGAATGTCCTGCACAGAGCCCTGACCCCCAACCATACTGAACACCTTTTAGATATTAACACAGGCTACATCGGTGTCTGACTTCACAAATGTTTTCTTTTCTTTTCCTGGCTGAATTGGAACATTAATTCATTCCAACTATACTGGAAAATTAGGGCAAATACCCACTTTTTTTTAATACACCTTGAAGAAACATGATAGATACATTTATTTAGTGCTTTATATATGCAAATTCCCAAAACCTAAGGTTGTTAGGATAATTAATTATAAATGCTATACAAAAATAAAGAATGAAATCATAAATTTAATATTAAACTTAATCAATATTAACTTAACTTTAATCAAAATAAACATATAGTAAATCTGCTTACCGATAATTTTCCTTTTTTCTTTACTGCAAAACAAAAAAAAAATAAACAGAAATAAGAATGGGATAGAAAGGGATGGGAGAAAAGGGCAACCGACAGCATTGGAGTACAGTTAATTCAGATTCTACAAACTCTGATGGCTGTGTCCCATCACCTGAGATGGAATATTGCTAGGGATGAGAAAAATTTCCTCAAACTTCTGATGGTTCCGTGAAATTTTGGCGAACCACTTTCGCAAAACCATCAGAAGATCGAGGAATATATAACTGGAGGATTCACAGGGGATTCACAGGATTCCCTGGGAATACTCCTGTTTGCAATCCCCAGGGCACTAGAGGTTAATTATCCTCTAGTGCCAGGGATCACACACTGTTCTCAATGAATGCAGCCCCATCCATTGAGATGATACCCAGCACTAGAGGTTATTTAAGCTCTAATGCCCCGGGACCGCATTGGATTCTCAGAGCTGCAATCATTCTTGCAGCCCTGGAAATCCTGTTTGCAGTCCCCAGCACTAGAGGTTAAATGGGGACAAGTTTCCCCATTCAAAACTTCTAGTGCTCCCTGATTGGCTAAGGAAAGCTTTCCTCAGCCAATCAGAGAGCACTTGAGGTTTTGAATGAAAAATTAACTCATCCCTAAATATTACATTTTAGGTGCATTGTAAAATGGTCTTGTTGTCTGTTGGCTATGAAAGCGCATGTTTGCATTTACCAAGTGGTGCTGGAAGGGTAGCAATGGCCATGCACTGCCTATGCTAAAGCCTACAGCCTTAAATTCACATAATGGAGGCTTAAGATGTTTCCTGTTGGCAAATTGTAGGTGATTAAACAATTTACATAATTGGTGATTAAACATATTTGTATTACAAATTACCATTTGAAAACACCTGAAAGAGGGGGAGGGGTCACTGGACAAGAAGTCCTCTCTATAGGCAGCTATTAGAGCTCTGCAAACAAAAACATTTCAATAGGAGGCTGAATATTTTATTGACAGATTTTTATTACTCTGTGGAAAAAACACTTAGCATCCCTGGCATTTCAATGGTGGCAGTCAGCAAATTTATGATGCCAGACCTTAATTGCTTTTTAATAAGTATGTCTATTATTATCCCTAACAAACCCAAAAAAGACTTTTAATGCACCTTTTTAATTAGACCACACCTTTCATCAATTTCATAAAGCTAAATGTATTTAAACATTAAAAAGAGAGATATATATATTAAATTTAAATCATATATACACAATGTATATCCACTATCAGTTTCAATACATTTCATAGAATCAGCTACTTCAAAAACTGCAACACTCTTCATTCAAAATTGAAATGGTAATCTCCACTACCATGGTATATGGCAGCTGATTCCTTTTATTGTTTTATGGGATAAGATTTATCATTTCAATTGTGAAAACAGTCTCGCAATTGCTGAAGAAGCATATTTTTGCGAAACGTGTTGAAACTGAGCCTGGACACACGTTTCAATATATAATAATGCAATTTGATATGTATATCTATCTTTTCATGTTTAAATAAATTATAATTTTATAAAATGTATGAAATATGTGATCTAATTAGGAAGGTGCCTTAAAAGTCCTTTTGAGTTTGTTATGGTTATTTGTAGAAAGAATTGGATGTAGCACTAATACTTACGCAGTTGTCCTTGGTAGCTCAAAACACAAGTTTTTCCAAATAATGTAAGCCTTTGTGAGATGGTAAGGGGTACAATATAAGGGAGCAGCTATCTTGGACCTTCTAAATAAATTGGGCTTCTGAATTCCACCATACGTCACCCAACAAACCCCTACATACTTTGGGGGGACTGAGTGTGATTAGTAAACCATATCCCTAAACATGCCACCCCTTGCTGTTAAGTAAAGGAATGGGGCTATGCCTAAAAGGGTTCTATGCCTAAAAAAGATTTAGTATCAAAACCAAGAAGATGTTTATGCTGGTTGTTCTATTTTTAACCAACAAATACATAAATGCACAACCTCAAGGCATTCCAAGCTTGGTATTTGAAGAATCTGTTTGCACTCTAGTTACTTACAATGCTTGCCTCTAGGCCAGAGCCACAATTGTCCCCGGTATTATACAATAATTATCTCTAAATCAAATTGTTAAGCAAACTGTGAAAAATAAATTACACATTAAAAATGGTAGTGACAGCTGACTTGGGACAAACTCATATTGGTAATATGCTAAAATTCAATGAAAAATAACTACCCACTGGCTTTTTTTATGATTACTGAAGATCCACATAGTATTTTATTCTTATTTGTTGTTGGGACATTCTCTCCTAGGTGCCTCCAACACCTCCTTCCATGCAATTTTCATGCCACATTAAATGAACTTCCAATAACTAAAATGGTTCATAAAAAATTCCCTCGTGGGCTTCTTCTAGGTCTATGTATTTCAATGGCAGTATTTGATTCCCACCAGGGAATGTTTGTGAATGTCAGACTCCCTGTTTTTTAAAACCCATAAAGTCCACACCTAACAACCTTTGAGTTAACCCAAATTCTCATATTATTTAGCTGAAATCATTTGAAAATAGAAAATATACACAACACCTACCATAGATTTGGTCCAGAAGTTGTTTGATTTGATTAATTTTAGTTACCGCTTCTGAATTCATCTCTATTCCAGTAAAATATTTGTCTGATGCTTTATCTTCTCTCTTCAAATATTCTGCTGTATAGAAATCTGATAAGATAACTAAGAATATTATCAATTCTATTCATTAGAAAGTAACACTGCACACATTTGTGTAGGTGAATAAAAGTCAGAATATAGCCTGAGAAAGGAAATGCTCACACCTAGAATCCTAATTTATCATTCATCATACCAAGCTACCATTAATATGAACCTGACTATTATCTGTAAACACAACCCTTGGGCTGGCCACAAACTCTACAAACCGGTTGTTCAGTATTTATTAGATTTATGCAGCAATGCAGTATGAGAGCTGCACAGATCTCTATATATCCAATCCTCTGCTGGTAAATGCAAAGGAGATATGTAATGTTAGTGATCACCGATAATCTCAAACCAGCCCCTGAGTCTATTCTTTAAAGTATATCTAAAGCCAAAAGTCTTGAAATAAATACAAGGAAGTGGAATAAATCTTAAACAACAAGACATTTTAGACATTTTATCATGTTGAGCCATAAAGACATTGCCCCTGATTTATTAAAGTTCTCCAAGACTGGAGAAGTTAGACTTTCATGACTTTCACCTGGGGGATCCAACAAATCTTGAATAGATTTCTTAGTTGGTAAATGTTAGGAGTCCTGGGGCAGATACATTCCAGATTTGCTGGATCACCAGGTTCACGCATGATAGTTTATCCTTTCCAGCCTTGGAAAGCTATAATAAATTGGGCCTGAGTGTCCCCAAGATAAAGTTGCACATTTTCCAACACCTTCAGATTTAAATTGCACAATAGGCCAGAGCATCAATGTCAATAGCCCTGCCTTATTGCTTTACCCAGCCATGCCCTTCCCGTGTAAATTAACTCCTACTAGGGGAGTTAGTTTTTTTTTTAAAAAATGTCTGTTTTATATGTACTCTAATCCACTAAATACAATGTTACACTATGTTATATTTATTAACACAATTGGCCTGATTTAATAAATCCTTTAAGGCGTAAAAAGTAATTTGCTGTTGTTAGCAAAGGATTTCAATCCTGGCCCAGATCCATTTCAGGTTTGCTGGATCAGCCAGGTTCACTGATGAAAGTGTATCCACCCCAGCCTTGGAGAGCTTTATTAAATCAGGCCCATCTTGTTAATAAATATAACATAGTGTAACATAGTGAATTACGGTATATATGAACCAGCCATTTTTTCTATAATAAAACTAACTCCCCTAGTAGGAGATATTTTACATTAGAAGGAATGGCTGGGTGAAGCAATAAGTGTTATTGACATTAATGCTCGGGACCAAGTCTTGATACACGTGATGTTGCCATCTCTTTAAGATGGCCAACTGCAGGTCTTTGGTCACCATTAAATATGGTGTCACATAATAGTTTCAGCAGTGTAACGAATTGTGGATGGCAGTGCTAAGAGGATTACTACTAACTCCTAACACTTTCCCTGGGGTGATGTCGGTGGGGTGATGTCGGGGAGAGGGGGCACAGAGCACTTGGATGAAGCTCTCAGTTCTAATTACAACTACATGGATATAAGACGTCTAGGAAGGGCAAAACCATTCACCATTCTAGTACTTTAATGAGAATACATTTTGGACCATTTATTGGGCCAAGGACAGGGAAGGAGGCAAGCATATGGATAATATTGGGCAAGAACAGGGACAGATATAGCATAATGGGCAGAATACATAATGCTTTACACTTTATAGGATGGTCATATCTAAAAACAAAGCTACATATTGTATAGCTAAAAGTCTGTTCCAGGGGTCCCATTTGAAACCTGGCTCCCTATTCAAGGGGGGCTGTAGGAGCCCTTCTCATGACCATTGTCCCATATACCCTCATGCACAGCGTCTGCAGAATATCTCTTCTACCACCGATTTCTTATTTCTAGCTCTGCATTGGATATTTAGCCTGGTAAATGAGGTTTTTGGTGGATGGGGATGTAGAAAGGAGGTCCAGATTTGGAGGAGGAGCCCTATTGTAAAGGGGCATATCTAATATGAAAGGAGGAATTCTAATATGAAACGGTTCTCTGAAGTTAGGGTGAGAACTCTAGTGCACAAAGCTCTCCTGATCTGCTTGCATTAAAATGCATGAACTGGGAGTGAGGGACAACGCAATATTGTCCTCAAACAGGAAGTTCCCAAAAAAGGGGTCTTCAAAATCAGAACAACCAGGGTTTATTTTATTAAAATCTACTGCTTTAAAAATATAAAAAACATGACATTACTTATTACAACATTTCATTGAAATTGTAAAGCTTGATTATTGTTGATTGGGTTTACATTTACTGTAATACTGATACTGGTAATAAATTATAACAGGGCAACCTAATGTGATGCCAGCCAGTGATACCTAAATCAGTGCTAGCTATTAGACCACTTACCTTTCCTAAAGGTGGTTCTTTCCTCTCCAGAAGCAAGATGTTACTTGCCAGTGAGTGAGCTAGCTAAAAATGAACAATGTATTGGGTTTATTCTGTTTCTGGTGGTATCACCAGTGGTAGAAATGCTGATCTGAGCCTTCTTTATGATAGACATTGGTCATGGCATGAAATACCATATATGAGTACAAATCATGGAAAATTGGCAATCACAATAAGATCTGATAGACTTACAGGTGTCATACCATAAACAGATGGACAGTGGTATCCTTAATATAATAGAAGTGCCGTTGTATCCAGGTGTCTCCCGTGGCCGGAGATGATCTTTGATATCCTATGGTTGGATCTGTTTCTGAGCTTGGGTGCTGCTTTGGTTCTTCACTTTAGTCAGATAGAATTCCAGGATTCACATTTTCCAGGCCTTCTTCTTTCTCCTTGTTGGTTATTCTCCAATACATAACGATGGGAAATCCAATTCAAAAGTTATCATCAAAAAATCAGGAAGGAAATTCAGCACCCAAAACCAAGTAACCCTTTGTTTTCTGGAATCAGGTCAGCCCAGGGAGCTGATTCGCGTTCCAGGTGCTCAGAAATGTCTTCACGCCTTGGGAGGGATCTGAGCAACCTTGTTATCTGCTAACTAGAGACTGAAATGTTTTTATTTCCCTCTCACACCCAAGTTCAATGTCCAACACACAGAGATAGTGGTTGCTTAAGAACCGGTTCTGCCAGCTATATCAGTGCCTGGATGACTCAGTTTGGTGTAATTATTATTAATAGGCATGCAGAGGCGAATCACTTCTAATTTGTGCTCTGGAAAAGTAACTCACAGAGCTGAGTTTTATATACAGTTTTTCTGAGCAATCTAAATAAAAGTCTCAATCAGAAATCATGTCTGTTCTTTTTCTAAAAAAAAAATCCTTTAATCTTTTAAAGCAGGAGTGTCAAACTCTGACCCGAGGGACAAATTTGGCCCCCCAAAGGAATTTTTTTGGCCCCCAAAGTAATTCTAAATTACTCCCGGCATCACTCACGTCTATAGACCAGCAGCCTCTCTGTCTATGCATGGCCCCGCATTGGACTGTTTTATAGACACAAGTAATGTCGGGAATTGTAGTAGCAGTGCTATTTCAGCGCAGAGGGAGTTCCAGCCACTCATAACAATAACCCCCACATTGGACTGTTTTATAGACGCAAACAATGCTGGGAATTGTAGTAGCTATGTAGTAGTGCTATTTCTCTATTAAAAACTTGTTCCAGATTGAATGTTAAGCAAAACTTCTTTTCTCTTCTGTTTCCATGTGAAAAGGTTTTGTATCTAATGAGAGGGAAAAACGTCCTCAATAAACTGTTTGCCCCGTGACTATGTCTAAGTTTTTAATTTTGACCCTTGAGTTTGACACCCCTGCTTTAAAGAGAGAAAATCTGTGAGATCCGCAGGTTGCAGTGGGTGGAATAACAATCTGTAGGCAAGAGGAGGCAATGGGTACATGCTAGGTAAGTACACAGTATACCATACTGTAAATTGCTGTGCATTATTTAAACTTCAATATTCCCTCTGTAAATGTTACTGGCCACCCTTCATTCATCCAGTACTTTTGATCACATGCATCATATTTGGGTGTTAAGTGGAGTGATTTGCATGCTAATCGGACATTGATTCTTCCAAACAGATATCCACCCTTCAATACATTCTGACATTTGCATAACTCCTCCTGAGAGCCAGCCTGTGAGGAGTATAAGTAATGTATAATGCTGTACATCCCCCGCATTATCCTTCCCATCTTCCTGCAATGCAAAGAGGGGCACAAATATAATGATGGCATCCCCGGGTCATCCCTGTACAAGGTTCAAGGAACAACAAGTGCAAAACATAAAACAGATGTATCTGGTAATATTAGTAGTAATAATAAACAATGTTTATATACCCTGTTTCCCCGATTATAAGGCACTGTCTTATATTTTTTAAAATGCCAAAATATGCCCTAGGTCTTATTTTCAGGGGATGTCTTATTTTTCCATGAAGAAGACTACAGTACACATTTATTGTTGAAAGTCACTCATGATCACTCATGCTGGTGCAGAATGCCAGCTTGTTACTTTCAGTTTCACTCTGCACTGCAGCCAGGAGCAGACACGTGCTGCAGCCAGCATCAAGGAGACACACACATGATCAAATATCTGGGGATGTCTTATTCACGGGTGAGTGTCTTATTTTAATTATTTTTTCAAAAATCGGGGGTGGCTTATTTAATAGGGATGTCTTAAAATCGGGGAAACAGGGTAGCACCTACATATGACCAGCAAATGACAGATACAGAGAGTGACACAAGAGGAGGAGAAGACCCTGCCAGAAGAGCTTATGATCTAAGAGGTGGGGGAAGCAGCATATAACGAAGGGGGGGGGGGGTTCTCCTTTTTCTTTTCAATAAACCATTTAACTTCATGAATTGTATTAGTTATAAAGCTCAGTAAGAAGAGCATGGAAGTGAATAAAGGGTGCTAGTACTAAGAATTTTCCCTTTGGGCGACCCTAAAAAATGTTTTTTTAAAAACATTCTTTATTTAAGGCTTTCAAACGGGATACAAAAAAAAACGGAGGGGAAACATGAATATCTTATGGTTGAAATAAAACAAAATAAACATACCAACATAACAGCCATAAAAAAATATTCCAAACAAGTTAGTGCAGGCTTGGTACAACAATACAAGAAATCAATTTATAAAGGTGCTAGTCAATCCCTAAATAAAGAAAAAGCCACAAAAGAGTATGTGGGGATGGGGGAGTTGGGACACAAGGGAAAAGGTATAGGGGAAGATTCACAAAATGGGGGGATTACTTCCATAGGGGTTCTGCAGCAGCATTTCAATTCCCATGAATATCCCACCGTAGGGTGGGATCTAACTCCTGGGAGATCAAAGAGGACAAGGGACAACCCTGTCTTGTGCCATTAGAGATGGAGAGGTGGTCTGAAATCAGTCCACTCACTCTGACCCTGGCCGTGGGTTCAGAGTAAATGGCCCTTATCCATGAAAGCATTTGGGGACCTAAACCTATGTGTACTAGGGTTTGATCCATGTAAAGCCAATCCACCCAGTCAAAAGCTTTTTCAGCGTCCGTGGACAATAACATTAGCGGGATATGTTTAGATGTAACGTAGAATATCCAATTCAGTACTCTGGTCGTGTTGTCTCTGGCTTCCCTACCGGGCATGAAACAAACCTGATCAAAATGGACAAGAGTATGCATGACCTTGATCAAACTGGTGGCAAGAATTTTTGTGAAAAGCTTGAGGACTTGATTATAGAGGGAGATTGGTTGGTAACTCACACACAAAGAGGGGTCTTTACCCTCCTTGGGTAAGACCCTGATGGTGGCCCGTAGGGAGTCCAGAGAGAACTGACCACCTTCAGTAATATGATTATATGCTGCTAGAAAATGAGACGCCAAAGGAGTCTGAAATTTTTGTTGTATGATAAAGGTAACCCATCTGGCCCAGGGGTTTTACCGGTGGGGGTATCTCTTCCTCCGCTGAGATAGGAGCCTCTAATATCTCCCTATTAGACAAAGAAAGAGAAGGCATCCCGCATTCCAAAAGATATTTTTGGATCACCTGTAACCTCTCTCCTGTCACCGAGGTTGAGGATGGTTTCGAGATGATATATATTATAGAGTAGTATAGGCGAAAGGATTCCGCTATGTCTTTAGTATGGTAAATTTTACGTCCACAGTTGTCCGTGAGAAAAGGGATAAACAAGCGAGTTTTTTGTACATGGAGAGCATTGGCTTATATACGGCCACTTTTGTTGCCGTGTTCGTAAAACATCCTCTTGCATTGGCAAGGGCAAATTTAGCCCCGTACAGGCAAAGTAATGAAAGTTTCTCACAGAGAACTCCTTACCTATCGTAGGATCTAGGGAGGATTTATGAGAAGATTCTAGGATTGTAATGCGGATGAGAGTGTCGCCTATCTCCCTCTCCCTCCCTGACATTCCCTTTTGAGACTCATAAATGTTTTACCTAACGTTTTACTTTACTGTATTTATAGGAATGAGTAGAGAGAGATGTTAATGTTATCAAAGTATATCTAATTGTAATCTTATACTCTTAGCCTAAGATGAAGTGATGAAGGGTTAAAGCTCATATCAAACTTTTACTGCTTTTAAGAAAACAAAAAATGAGCGTTAATGCACCTTTGAATTATAAAATTTCGACTGATTGAAATGGTCCAGAATTTTATGTCGGAAATCCTAATTGGAAGGTATATTTCTTTAAAAAATATATAAAATGCTTATTTTCGGTGGAAAATAACTAGTTAGTTAATTTTAGAAATCTTGAAAGGGGGGAGGGAGGGGGCAGTCTGAATATATTTTTTTAATTGGTTAACCTGTAAGTGTGTTGTTGGTGGTTGTGGTGGTGCCAAAGGGTAACTAGTGGTGGTGGAATTACTCCAGGCCATCAGGAACAGTTGACTGAAACAAGTCACCATTCCAGAACTCATTTATTTTATTGAAGGCCAACTGGTCTACACTGGTTGCACAGTGTAGTCATTCCAGATATGAAAATTCCACCTGCTGCACTGAAGATCAAAAAGATAAGCTACTATCGGCTTTATTTATGGCTGCTGCCATGGCCAGCAATTGTTGTCCATCATTGTATTGCCACCCTCAAGTGGGAAGTAAGGCTGGCCAGCTTCCAGAGATGTCGGCCAGCTCCCCAACAGTGAAGGTCAAACTGGGGAGCTGGGAGGCAGGGGAGGAGCTGTCTGAGGGCGAGGTGTTCCAAGGAGAAGAGGAGCTTGCTGGCTGTGGAGGGGCTTCAGGCATGGCAGGCAGAGGGTCAGCTGGCCCTAGCAGATTAGGTGAGTGTTGTGGAGTTTGAGAAAAGGGTGTTGGGGGGGCATGTTAGGGTCAAGGGTATGAGGGAGGCAGGGGGGTAGGGGAGCAGAGGGGGGTTCAGGAGGTATTAGCAGTGTTGAAAGCCCTTTGGGAGCGCATTTTAAGCGGGAGGTCAGGGAACAAATTTGTAAGGGGGAATTCATTGACCTTTTTGCTGCTGCTTTTGGAACACTTTATTTTGGACAGATTAGTAGGTGAGTGGAAAAAAGGAAAGGAAGTCTGATTACCACGCACATTTGCGCACTGGCTGCAGGCATTCGCCATATTTGCCATTTTCCATTTTTTTGTTTTTTGGATGCCATTAGTGAAGAGCATAGGGTGTATGGTGGTGGGGCTGTGGTATAATGAGTAGTTTTGCCAACCAAAGGCGATCTGGCCATCAATACGCTGGCCATCTATATGCTGAGATCACAAGGATATCGGTTTATGGATGAAGCTAGTGATGCCAGCAAGGACAGGGGGTCAGCCCTTTCTTGGAGGCCCACATCCTTTCGGGTCCCCAGCCTTCTTAAAAAAAAGTAGTGTGTTGGCAGTTTAACAAAGGGGTGTGCAAATTTGGGCGCTTCTCAAGCATGAGTTTGTAGGCTGTGGAGGCGAACATAGCTTTGACAAGTGTTTTAGGCAAGGGAGAGGTCGCAGAGCAAACTTTGCTGGTAAAAGGGATGATGCTGGTGAAGGTAAATCCTCTGCAGTTCTAAATAAGTATTTTGAAAGAGAGGCTGTGTGATTGCTGGAGGAGGCCTTTATGGTAGAGATCCACATTTTGTGCAATATTGAGAAGCTTCCAACATTGGCTAAGTACTTGAGGTTGGTGTGGCAACAACCTGAGGTGGTATTGCCGAAATTGGAAATGGAGGTGGCATTAGCAGGATGGGTGAGCAGTTTCAGGTGGCCACAGTGAAAGGGGCTGGTGGTGTTGTTGGGGCTGGTAACCAAAAAGAAGCTTAACAAATTTTGGATGATACATCATCTGTCGTTTCCTGCAGGGGGTTCTGTGAATGCCGCCATTCTGTGTGTGCTCTGTGTCATTTGATTGTGCAGTGCGTTGGGTAAAGTGGATGGGACATCCTGCTGGCAAAGACAGATAATGAGGCAGCCTTCCGATTGCTGTCGGTTCATCTTGGGTGGGTTCTTGGGTGGGGTTGGGCATTCTATGTGGATTGGTGGTTGCCCTTGGTATGTTCACTGTCATACATGCTCTTAGAAACTTTTACAACTTTCTTAGAAACATTTTTGCTGTGGGTGGTATGGGAAGTGGCCATGGTGTTATCGATGATTCATTATCTCGATGGCTTCCCATTCATTGGCCAGCCTGGACGGTGGCATTAAGAGTGTTGCTGGCGACTTTTCAGTTCTTGGCTGAGCAGTTTGGGCTTCTGTGGTCAGGGAGAAAAGACATTGGTGGGGTTGGCTTTATTTTGTAAATTGATGAGCATGAAGGATCTTAGAAAATTTTGGTGCAACAAGGCAGTGAATGGGTATAGGAAGAGGAGACGTGTGGTGGTTTAAAGGCAGCTGGTCTCCTCTCAGTTGTTAGTGGTAGTGGTTAGGAGGCTGGGAAGGTATGTCGGTCACATTTTGAGGTTTTTCTGTTTAGGGCAGTGTTTGTGCTGGCATGTTTTGGGGCACTGAGGATCAAGCAATTGGTCCAGCAGTTATGCGAGAAGGGGGTTTGCTGGTTGACAATGTGGTGTGGTCTGGGCAGAAGGTGCAGCTATGGATAGCACAATCTAAAAAGGATCAAGAGGGGAGGGTTGTGAGATTGAATTTGTAGGTTCAGATGGGGGGGGCGTTGCATGCCTAATGGCAATGATGGGGGAGTTCTTGGGTTTTTGATTGAACTGGGGGGTCCAGGTTTAATTCATGAAGATGGGTCTGGGTTTTCCAGGTATCAATTCTTGGGAATTTTCTTCAGGTGTTTGGTGGCGGAAGAGCTGAATGAAAAGGGGTTCGCGGCCCATTTGATGCAGTTTGGAGCGGCCATTGAAGCAGCTGGATGGTATTTTGGGTAAGAGATGAATAAGAAAATTGGCCGTTGGGAGTCTCTTCATTTTAGGCTGTGTATTCATCCCTATTTGCGCCTGTGAATGGGAATGGTGCTGGGAAGGTGGGGGTAGTTGCTGATTTGTTTTTATTTTATTACAGGTTACATGCCACACTTGGTATGGATCATGGGTCATTCATATATGAGTTGAGGGGCAAGATGATCGGCTTTACGGCCGGATGGTCGCCAGCTGTGCATTCCACACTCTTAAGGAGTATTTCTGTGGATAGAAGTGTCAGGCATGCAGTGGAACAGGGTGCTCCCAAAAATAAAATGCTTTGTTGGTTGGGATAGGACGCCAGATGTTGTGGTTGTGCATGCAGGTGTTAATGACCTGGGGAAGAGAATGGTGAGAGAGATGATTACAGAACAAGAGAGAAGAGGTATATAAAAACATATTATTACAATTTGCTTCATTAGAAGATCATGCCATAAAAGTTATTTTTTTATTTGTTAAAAACAACATTTCATGGTGTGATACATCTGCTGAGGTTATCTTTTATCCAACGCTTTTCGTAGACAGAGTCTACTTCTTCAGGGATATGGTTCAACACAACTAGGTATCTGAGCACAATGAAACCCACATCATAAAGGATACACTTTTTCCACCAATTCAGAGGTGGGCAGAAGGGGGAAATGACCGAGCAAAGGCCACAGTCCACAGATTGGGTATCACTCCAAAAACCTTCCAGCCTCCATTCAATGATTAATGTAGTTGTACAGATTCATGGTGTTTCATGATTAAATATTAAAAGGCAGTGACTTCAGTGCATTATATAATAATGTTATAATGCGCTGAAATAAGTTATTTTCAGAAAGGAGAGTGAAAAAGTGCCGGGTGATCCTTACTGTTGGTGCCTCACAAGCAAGCAGAGCCCAGATGATTAGGGACATCAAGTGGGATTTTTTTAAGTTATGCACTTCCTTTCTGAGCCCGGTGGTGGTTTTATCTGACATGGTGGCCAGGGCTCACAGGCCGAAAGCACAGTCTGTGGCTTGTTTGAACGAGGTTCAGATTAGGTTCATCAAAGGGGTGGGGAGGCTCGTGGCCAGGAATAGGGAAGGTGGTCCAGAATAAGGAGTTGGAATTGGAAAGCAGCCTGAATTTGAGGAGGTATGGTGTCCATTTGAATGATATGGGGATAGATTTACAGCGTTTGGGGACACAAGATGGAATTTAGAGGACACTGTGAGTGTGGAGGGGCGCACAAGCATGAGGGCCTCACTTGTGATGCTGTGGGCGTAAGGTCCTGGAGGGAAGGTGGTTTTGGTGGTAGTATCGGTACGTGGGAGATACATCTTTAGTGTTGGTTCTGTATATAATGGTAAAAGACATGATTGGAAAGTTATGGGGTGAAGAGGCTGTGGTTAACTGTGATACCATTCCCAAGCTGGGTTATGAACGTGGCTGGGAGCATATGTATCATGGTGGACCATGTGGGATAGACCTTGTGGCATAGTGGGAGGAAGCTCTTGAGGACCACAAACCAAAGTAGTAGGCAAAATGTTGGTTAATGTTAAGATCGTGTTACTATTAATGTTTTCTTTTTGTTGAAAAGTGATCACAGAAATTCCCTAAAATCCACTCACACCCATTAATATGAGCCTTTGTAAATCAAGTTACCAAAGAAATTAAAAGTATGCAATTCAAAATGAAACATCCTAATAATATAACTTATGAACAACATCAAGCTTTATGTTCAATTCAAAACACCAAGTCTATTGTAATTAAAATGATAAAGGTGGGAATGAGAAGATAAATATCAATAACCAGTACAAAACTATGTATAAAATAGTATAAACCCATGCCATGTGAAATAATAAACATTTTCACGGAAGAATATAATGCTTTAATATTATTAGCATATTGTGATGGGGTGATTGATGAATTTATGGAATTTTGTTTGTTTCTCATCCCAAATTGGCTACTGTTTTTGCTTAAACTAATAGATAATCTAACTATTCTTCTCTAACTATTGAATCTCTTTTAGTAACCTTTGATATAGAGGCTTCTATTTATGCATCCCAAATGATGATTGGATTACAAACAGTTGAGAAATTTCTCTTTGAAAGAGACCAGACTTTATGCCCAAATGCAGAATCCATTCTACCCTTCTTAGAATTTACATTAACAAAAAAAAAACCTTTATCTTTGACAATCAGGTTTAGTGCAAGGTGTTTCCATGGACATACAGTGTGCCCCAATCTGTGCTAATTTGTACTTGGGGGTTGGGAAAGAGATCTATTTTCACATTCCTTATCTATGTACCTTGGCCATATACTTATATTGAAACATAGATAGATATATAGATGATGTTTTCTTGATATGGACACGCACAGAAACAGGATTAAAATTCTTCTTTCAAGAACTACAGCACAATCAAATTAATTTAAATTTTACATTGGAATACAACCCCATACAGGTCTCTTTTCTTGATATGAATATCTGTAAACATAATGATAACACGCTTTTTTCCTCTTTATATCGAAAATATACACCAGGTAACACCCATCTGTTTGCAAGCAGTGCACACCCTGCTCCGCTTATTCAGAAAATTCCATATTCTCAATACCTTAGAATAAAGAGAAACTGTTCTAATAAAAAAGAAATTAGAATACAAGCAAAACATTTGCAGGCAAGATTATTACAAAGAGGATAAAAAAACATTAAAGATGACAAGGAAATCACTTTATCATAGACTCCATGTTATTTAGAACCACCATTTTGTAAGAGAACTATGCATGAGAAATATTTCAAGAAATGTTCTTTATTCTGTGGGGTGAGCATCCTGAACGGCTAGTTCCTTTTCTTTGTCCAAGGTGATAATAGGAATGAAGGGAATGGGCACCTAGGGAGATGGGAGGAGATTCCAAGGATATCAGGGCCATAAATTGTTTAGGAACATCAATCACTCAGTATTCCTTAATAGTCACCTATCATAATTACTTTTTTTCAACCTACTTTACTCTTGTATAAATAACACCATCTTTTCCGAATAAATCACAACTGCAACTCTATATGAACTGTGGTCTGTGTCTGCTTGCAATCCCCGGCACTAGAGGTCAAATGAGGACAAGTCTCCCTATTCAAATACTCTAGTGCTTTCTGATTGGCAAATCTTTTCTCAGCCA